>NC_134470.1:6232002-6299869 GCF_964194025.1 Convolutriloba macropyga
CCTATTCCACCCCCAATTAGCGGGGATTAGGGTGTAATCCGTTTTCCACTGTTATCGGGGAAAAGAGTGTAAGAGTGTAATTTTTAAAAAATTACACTTTAATTACACTCTTTTGTCCACTCTTTTTACTCTTTGTAAATAGTGTAATTAAGGGTGGAATTATAATAGATTACACTCTTTTTTCCACCCTTATATTAAGTATCAATTATTGTAAGAATTTGTAAAGAAAATTATCTATAATATATTATATATAGTAACTAATATGATATTCATAAGTGTGACGTTTGATTGCTTTCGAAGAAAAGCATGGATGCATACATTGCCTCACTTGTTTTATCGCAGTGAAATCTACTTACTTTCAGGCACGGATTCGTATTCAATCTGATACGTCATGTTGTCATCTTGTGTACACAAAAGTCGGGCTCCGTTTGCTGAAACAAAATACATTGCAAAAAACTGGGTGCGAAACATCGAAGGGAAGATAACGCGACACGAGCTGAAGCATCTTTGCCCTCGTTCAGAGCACCATTTTTGTGAAGTAATTTTTTTGGTTAAAAGGAAATGATTTCACAGTTAAAAGGACTGAATTGAACAACTGTTTTCACTGATGGATCAAAAACTAGAGTTCTGTGAAGCATTTATCATATTAAATATAAAGTTTCCTTTCTCATTTCATTTTGAAGGTTTATTGTTTGTGGGGTGTTGGAGGTAGATGTGGAGTGGGGGGGGGCTTGGTAAGTCAATTTCGTGACAGCAAAAAATAAAACTCTCTTCAAAAACAAAAAAAAAACCTCCCGGAGTTTAAAAAATTTTTGAATAGTTCTCGATGCGTCGCTGCAGAAGTCAACCTACAGGCTAGCGTCTTTCTAATAGTCACAAGCAGAGGGAAACCAGAAGTCTGGATTTAGAATTGAGTTTTGACGAGAATCTGTTCGATAAAACGTTGCGAAACGTTTCGGATAAACAACTACTGGAAATTTCAAAAAGTACCCGGGTCGAGGTGTCACCGCTAAAAATCGCTAAAAGATGTAAGATTTGCGTTCAGTGCGATGAATGCAGTGAAAATTTTTCAGCGCTACCAGCAGAATGGGGTGAAAAAATTTTTTCACCTCTAAAGTCGCAAATATTCACAGCGCTAATTTCAACCCTTTTCTTCAATTCACTGGAAATATCATTTAAATAAGTACCAGATGGCGCAGTGGAATGAGAATTTATTGACATGCAGGAGGTGAGAGGTTCTAACCCGTGCAAGGAAGTTTCGCTTTTGTAAGAAATCCGCTGAATGCAGTGAAAAAAATTTTCACCGCTAAAAACCGCAAAATTCACCGCATTCAACGCTAAAAGATGCGGGCGCTTTGCGGTGAAAGAAGTTTTTTTTCACCGCTATTCGCAGCTAATCTTACATTAATTTTTTACCAAACCTCGACCCGGGTAATAGAATCTGTATCAATATACAGTCATGTAGAGGTTTCAGAACTGTTGTCACAGCAAAGTATTCAGAGCAGTATAAATGTGCCATTAGGTTGAATATCATTTCTAATTTCTAACAACGTAATAGTGCATATTACATGAGAATTGTCTGAGAGTTTTACATGAGAATTGTCTGCTTCCTATTGTAACCGCTTGCTGTTTCAAAATATCATCTCTAGCAGTTATATAATCATTATCAAACCCAAAAAAAAAGATTTTTTTTGCGTGCTCAAGCTTTTAAATTATCTGCTGTCAAACAAACCGCCTTATTTGCAGCAACTCAAACCACATTTGTGATATTGGATCACCCGGGTCGAGGTGTCATCGCTAAAAATTGCTAAAAGATTTAAGATTTGCGGTGAAATTCGATAAAAAGTGTAAGATTTGCGCTCAATGCGATGAATGCGGTAAAAAAATTTCAAGCGGTGAAAAATTTTTATTCGCCGCTTATGCGGTGAGTTTTTTTTCCACCACTGTTCACCGCTTATCTTACATTATTATATTGACCAAACCTCGACCCGGCACAGACAGTGAGCACTTTTAAAACGAAATATCAACAAAAATGTGATCTCCATTAATTCAACTGGTGTATAGATAGATCGTATAATTTCCTGCTGTACTATTAAACTGTCTCTTATCTGCTTTCGGCTGTTTTTTGTTGAGATTTTTTTATCTAATATGGATTGTGTAAATGCTGTTCAACGCTTTATCTAATATGGATTGTCAAACGACTTCGAAAAAAATCAACTTTTTGCCAAAACATTTTTTGAAGTGGGATAAACTTCAACGCACTAATATCAGAAAAAGAAAAGAAGCGACAATTTAATCTGTTGCCTCTGGATACAGATGGTGACCAGTAAAGCATCCTAGAAGAACGCTGATGTTCTCTATTTTTTTCTTGATTTCGTTGTGAAATCAGGTAGGATTGCGTCACTGTTCGTATTTTAGTAGCTGCATAGCGTAAGTGCAGCCTTAAAGCACTATCTGTCGATGAACTCTTCATAATTAGGTGAATGTGAACGCTCCTTTGCAATTGAGGAATTTAAATTTTTTCAATAATTTTTTTCCGAGATTTTGGATTGATCTGGCAGACAAATACAAAATTATCTTAATAAATATCTTGATAACCAAAATCTGAACCATTAAAAATTTCCCTATTCGCTAACAAGCAAATAAAACACTCTACAAGAAATTGCTTTAAAAAACCTATTCAACATGTCTAAATTTAAAGTTCTGTTGCAAATTTTGCCCTCAATTTTTCCGACTTACATTTCTTCAGCTTTCTAAACTAAAATAATTCAAAATCTTCTGTTTAACAAGATTTATATCATGCACCTGGATTCCCTGATTTTTGCAAGTTATGATTTTTATATGTTATAATTTTACCAAGTTAGGGGGACGTGTTAGCAGTTAAAAACTGTCTAAACAGTTAATCGGTTAACTCACGTGTTTCAAAATGGAAAATTTCACTGGACAGTGAGGTCAAGTTTTCATCCAATTCTGGTACTGTGGCTACCCCAGAGAGGCTAAAAGAGTAGGAAGTTTGAGCCATGAGGTAGAAGGCTCTGGTAGTGTAATCCGCCCCTCTTTTGAAAGAAGTCGAGGATCCATCAAGTGTGAGATTTGTGTCTACTCCGTTGCCTCTTTCGAAGGTACCATTGATGCTCATAGTTACAGCTTCATCATCAATGCTGTCAAATGGAAGCCAGAAGCGGACCTCAATTTGGTCAGCGTCATCGTCATCTGACTCTGAAATAGGATTGCAAAATAAATTTCAATTTCTAATCGCGCCCAGGCTGAGGTGCGCAACCCAAGGTAAGTTTATTGAGATTGAATTGAGTGACATAAAGAGGGTACCAGACTGCTCAGACCGAAATGGGGTCTGATCAGGACAATGTGAGTCAAACAGAATGGTATCGAACCCTCTTTTGTGGAACACGAGGGTGTCAGAACCACATGGGTGGCGCACCACATGGGTTGCGATCTGATCCATTTGGATCTGATCCGACCCACATTGGTTTGCCAGACCAACGTGGGTCGGGCGCTGGCGATACTGAGACTAAAAGCTTTTAAGATTGAAATAACAGTGACGAAGGAAATGCTGTAATTTTTCAGAAATATGATCGCTAATCTGATGATGGGTTTTCTCAGTTCATCAACGAATATTAATTTTCCAAACAGACAAAATAAACAACTTGAAACCATAAGAAACCTTTTGAAACCATACAACACTTAGGAAATAATTTACTTCAGGAAATATTGCATGTTGTGGTTTTTAGCAGAATAAATTGAATGTGAAAGAGCTCTGATCAAACAAAACAAAGCTATGAATATAGCTCTGTTTAGGTAATCAAGATTATACAAATAGACTATACAGACTGTTGACTGTGATCTGAGCATACCATCCAGACCCTTTAGGAGACCTAATCTGGCTCTCCAGACCATACCTAAAGATCTGATCCATTTAGACTCTGCACTCGGTCCTGATCAGACCAAATAAAGATGAAAGATTAAGTTTCAGACTACAACACTTGATTGCATTTTCCTCTACGTGCGCGAGCCCAGTCGGTTTGCTCAGATTTGGCTTGACTAGCGTAATAACACATCCGAGAGTTAGGGCCACAGATATAGTTAGAAATTTTAAAGAAAATTTTGAAGGTTTTGATTAGTAAAGAATGGCAATTTTGCATAAAAAAGTACCAGAAGCAAATTTTCACATGGCGAGACATATCTGAAATAATAATTTTGACACTGGTTTTCTTGCAAGACTTCTTTGTTGATAAAACTGATAGTTTGAACAAGCTGAAAATTTTTGTGTATGAAAAAAACAGCCTGTTATGTTTTTTTGCTAACCTCTCATTGTTCGTTTAGAAAAAATTTTTGCGTTCAAATGAACTGGAACTGGGTTGCTACCCGAGTGATTGGTTAATTGCAGCCTGGTCTGACCACCGTTAACCCATATTAGATACCATATCAAAGTCTTGGATGGTCCGTATGCTATCTTAGGTGCCATATCGAAATCTAACGAATGTCTCAAATGAAGTATTTAGGATCGCATATTGAGCACAAAGTGACATAGCTTGATTATCGTTTGAATAAATGAAAAGCTTTTTTTATGTTGCGTTAGATTCCATATCCAAGACCATAGATTTCTATGGCCAATAAAAGACCATAAACATAAAAATTGTGTATCAGTTTTTTTAATGTCAAAGTAACTTCAACTAACGTGATACAGAAAAAAAACAGCGAAATGTTTTAGATCAAGGTTAATTTGTTCAGTGAGGAAAGCAAAATAAAATTCTCTGAATTTTTGTCAAAGAATTTTCTTTCGAACCATTTAAACCGTGGAAAAAAAGCTTTTTGCGACATAAAAAACAAAGCAATCATTAAAAGTTTTCAAATATATTATTTCAGAATGGGCTGGGATTGCGGTTGAAAACTGCAAATTCTTTACAATTAAATCTCGTTCCAAAAAATCCATCAACATTTCAATTGAGTATTAATTCAGGTCTTTAAATTTTAATGCCCTATTTTCTAAATTTAACTGAAAGTTTTATAATATATCTTTTGACATGCATTGATGAATAATAAACGAAGGAGAGGTGAAATAGAGATTTCGTACTAACTGAACTTTACCCCCCCCCCGTTTGGGAGCGATCAACGCTATAAATTGTTCGAAATATGAGTTGTGTTGAATCGGGTGAATCTTAGCACAAAAATTATATGAATATGGTGCTTTTTTCATCTCTTAAGTGGCGGAAAATTGTAACTCACCGTTAGTCACTCAAATTTTTTTTCAAAGATTCACGGTTAATTTTATTGAATTCGTACAAAAATTTGCCTCTTAAAATTATCTAGTCGATACAATACAAGAAATTCTTTTAATGCGGTGGGAAAAGGGCGAAGAATTTATGTCGGTACGATTCATTGCCAAAATAACCTGATGCTTTGGTTTCAGAAGTTTCCTTTTTATGATCATGTAACAAAAATCATTCAGTATTTCTGGACGAAACTTCGACCCGGGAACCGAAATTGTGCATGAAAATTACAGTGGGACAATTGTCAAACATGCGTAGGTTAAAAACATATCGCTACTCCTGACTGGTACTGAAATTAATTCATACCAGAGAAAAATCCTTTGTAAAATCCACTTGAATGGTCCTTCACGTTCTGAGTCCAGATGTTCCAGGGTGCTGCTGGTCCTGAAACAACACTTTGCTTTAGTTTTTCTGGAGTTTTTTTCTATTTTTTCTGGATTTTTCCATTATAGCAATATGCAATATTCATTGGGATATAATCTGTCCCTCCAAGGTTTTTATGCCCCGCAATTACATTTAGGGTTTCTGGGAACAAATAAAAGGCAAATGCTCAATTGCGTGGGCACCATGGTGATTTGTGGGCACAAGGCTGATCGCAAGAAAACTTTCTGAGAATCGACTGAACTTAGAAATGATTTCAACCATGATTTCCCCAATCAAGCATACCTTAAATTGATTCCATTTCTAAAAAAAAATTTATAAGTTGTTATAAAACGTTGCTATGTAAAACACAGCACGTGCGGCTGGGGGCGTAAAAATATACAAACTATGCGGCGAGAGGAGGTGAAACATAACAGCTCCAAAATTTATAGCGCAAACTGCGGGTGAGAGGGGGGGGGGGTGTAGGTGGTGGTTGCGGAGTTGTATAATAAATGCGAATGGGAACTTACGCATCCAAATGGCCTCCAGCTTGACCATTTCAGAACCTCGCATGTAGATTTTGAAGTAACTCAATACTCCAGATCCCGTATAGTTGAAACTATAAGTAGAATGATTGTAACTGTCATCATATTCACCAATTCCTGTTTCTGAACCCTTTTTGAATCGGAATCGGATTCCTCGAATGACATACGTCGTTGAATTATAGATAATATCCACCTGAAACAAGTAATCAGTGAACGCAGTTTTAATTAAATAACTGCATGGTTTTTCAAAATAGGTGTCCTGCTGAAACTCGCAAAGAAATGAGAGCGTCTATGAATTATCGAGAACCGCTTAGCAGTTCGAGGGATTTGGAAAGTATTTAAAATAATAAAACTTCATGGTACGTCAATTTCTAGCTATGAGGTCTTCCGGCATTTTCAAAACTCTTAACGCACACGTGCGTGTTTTAGGTGTAGGTTACGTGACTCTAACAACGTCACTGAAAAAAATCTGGTATTAATCAGGAGTGTGCAGTGTTTCGACATGCAAACCAGAATTTCGAAGTATAGGTTGCGCGACTCTGCTTAAAGTCACATATCTTCCATCTTTTATAAAGAATCTAGCACGGGTTCGAGAAGTTAAGCCAGATTTTGAACTGATTTCTGCAGAGTAGCTTAACCTTGCTTACAATATAAAACTTGCAGGCTACTAAATGACGATAGTCATGGGAACGCAACTACTGGCTATGTATATAGCGGCTTCTGGCGTTTTAAGTTTCTAGCATCGCAGACTTTTTTGGCAATTGGTATCGTGCATGTGCGTCTTTTAAGTGATTTGAGCAGGAGTCACGTTATTTTGCTTCAAAAATTAATCACAAATAGATAATTAAATCAAAATTCTACAAAGAAATTTCGTAAATTTTTGATTTAATTCTCTATTTGCGATTAATGTTTGAAGCAAAATAACGTGACTCCTACTTGAGTCACTTAAGACACGCACGATCACGATATAAAATGCTAAAAGTCTGCAGTGCTAAAAATTTAAAACGCCCAGTACACCTTTTACCGTTCGAGCTAATGAAACCTAAAAAAAAACTATTGCTGAAAAAAATATTGGAAAAAGTTTCAAGATATTTTCCCGCAGACCATCGCTTCAAATTAAATCGCTTAAGACCGGTGTATAACTTTAAACTGCGATAAACTAACAAAAATTTATTTTTTTTACAAGTGGGAAATTGTCAAACAGTCAATTCTAGGTTTAAACCTTCACTGACAAAAAGAACGTTACGTTTCAAATAGATTATTAAAAGTAACTTTTGCGTAATTTTGGCGACCAAGACATTACGCTGACCC
The DNA here is from genome assembly GCF_964194025.1 of Convolutriloba macropyga. Lineage (NCBI taxonomy): Eukaryota > Metazoa > Xenacoelomorpha > Acoela > Convolutidae > Convolutriloba > Convolutriloba macropyga. The sequence continues at coordinate 6,239,507 of NC_134470.1, forward strand.
ATATTGCTTACGATGGACTTTGCTCACACCAGATATCAAGCTGGATACTCGCATAATTTTTCTTGCTGGACTTGAGCTAAACCCACGCAAGCGAAATTCTATAAGATTGCTAAAAGCGCGACTGGGTAATGTTAGTCGGCTCTTTCCCATTATAGCCACCATTATGTCATGTTTACTGTGATTAGGTGTCAAAATACCCAATTCCATTATACCCAATGCCAAAATACCCAATGCCATCATACCCAATGCCATTATACCCCAGTCGCATTGATACTTTCGGTTCATAATCCGAGTACCAATTAGCAGAAAATGGCTCTTACACGTATGATTTAACAAGCGGATAATTTAATCCCATGTTCGGTTGTAATAATTTCATATCAAGTCCCACGGGCCGCTGAGACATGGCCATGGCCATTAAGTATGTTAAAACATACGAGTAACAGCGACTGCTAATTTGTTGTCGGATTATTGAACGAAAATATCAAAGTACATTGGGTATAATGGTATTGGGTATAATGGCATTGGGCAATTTGGCATTGGGTATATTGGAATTGGGTAAATTGTCCTGACACCTGGAGGGTGACAACTAAACTTTACATGACCACTAAATCTGGAAAGCCTCTTTTTTAAAATTTAGTAATCTTTCCTCGCGAATTAGAATAAAAAATATTGTTTTAAACTGGATTAAAAAAGATTTGCGTGGGGTATATTTGACTCATTTTGATTTCAAATATCTTTAATATTTCGAAATCAAGTTAATTTTTTTAATATGAAAAGAAATACTTTTACTCTAATTAAGAACTAAGTTGTAGATGAACTTGCTTCCTAAAAGAGTGCTCTAAAAGAAAAGCTGATCTAAAGAGTTTTCAAAAGGAGCAATTGCAAAAGCCAAATTTGTGGCTTCCACTGCAATTTATATTCCGACAAATTTGAAATCAAACTTTCTTAGACGATGCCAATCATATAGCATTTGTGGGAAAAAATTGTAACTGCTCAAAACTAGGTCTCTGTGCCTTCTGAGCATAAATCGAGTTTTCTATATAAGTGTGCGTATAAATTTTTGTTTTATTATACAGTTGTTCATGTATGCGTGTTTGCGTGTGTCTGTTCAAAATAATCCAAATACAATTTTTTATGTATTAATGCGAAGTTTCCATATTTCCTGTACCGGTATTATGAATTTGTTTTGTAATTCTCGGGACCCCTACATAAAACAATAAATGCTTTTCCTAAAGAAAAAAAGTTGCTATAAAAGAAGATGTTACTGGGCGGGGGGGGGGCACTGTAATTCTGACTCATTAACAACCAAGCTCCTCGCTCCCCCAGCAAACATCAATTTTTTTCAGGCTCAGCGAAATCAAGTGTTTCTCTTGAGATATAGTACAGGAGGTTTTTAAGGACAAGAAAACATTTGTTCTCAGTTGATTTTTTTTGCCTATTGATTCGACTGAGTTATTACACTGACGGATTGAACTAAGGCAATGGTTTTCGCTCAATTAATACAACAATGAGTTAATGATTTTTAAATTGTGCAAATATGTAGACTACCAGCTAAGTTTGTTCTTTCCCAGGTTGAGGTCCAGGCCCAAATTTTCTTCTGATCAGACTTTCCACACCGAAATTACCCCTGATCTGACATTCCAGACCAAAATAACCTCTGATAGGACTTTCCAGACTGATTGGGTCTCTCATCAGACTTTCTAAACCGAAGGAGTTCTGATCAGACCATCTCCACTCCATGGTCCAGACTCAGATTCAGAGCATTGCCCAGACCCTAGTTGCGTTTGCTCTTTTCAATGCTTTGTTCAACTTACCCCATTGACAAATTGGCCCTGTGTGAATTCTGCAGTATTTGATTCTCCTTGATCAGGTCCCAGCCATTCATCATCAGCGATCATAACCCCATCTTTCATCCCAATAGAGTAGGTCTCCCCTATGAAGTCAAGGTCGCATATTTCTCCCCCTGTAGCCACCCCTTCAATCACTGAGTGTCTAGGCAATGTAGTGTACACTTTTTCACTTCCATCCTCAGTAAAGTTTTCTGGCCATGAGAAAGTCTCGGTTGCGTCGATAGTGTAGCCTCCTGTTTAATGGAAAAGATAAGGATACTTATAAGCAAAGGGGTCGAAGTTTCATTTATTTTGCAAACATCCGAGTTTGCGAAGTTTATAAAGCACGGGCAACATTAATGAAGAAAGAAAAAAAGGTCTTTGTTTTTGGGGGCCTTGACAGAGTGGATCACCATATATAAAATGATGAGAGGACCTAACTTCGGAGAGGGGGAGGGGTAGGGGGAGGTTTGGGGGGGGGGGCTCAATTTTTGTTGATCTAACTAGACGGAATTTTTTGAGTGTCCAACACAAGGTCGCTCAAAAGTGCATAGTGAATAATTTGACAACTGAAAAAAGTAAAAAAAAAGTTGTGAAATAATGAAGGGACAATTATTCAATTTTAGTTGGTACAAAATCTAAAGAGTTTCAAACTGGAGCTTATTGAAACAAAAATTATAAATAAAAAAATATTTTTGTAGCTTGGAAACAAATTTCCTCTTTAAAGATACTTTTCCTCTCATTATTTCGACTATATGGCAAATTAAATTCATTCACTATTATACTACCTTGCACGCTACATTGCAAAAGTTTTTCAACACACGTAGATCATATTACAAGCAGGTGGCGTGGGAAAACGTTCATAATGTATCATCATGAAACAAATCATACAAAAAGTGTTCATCCGCCTGATCGTACAAATTGGGCGCTCATACACAGGATCTATCAAAATTTACCTCAAAGTGAAGGATCTTAAAAGAAAAGTTTTCACAGATTTTTGATAGCGGTTTTACAAAAACTAGAATGGTATTCTAATTATGTTAACTGTTTTCATGTAACTACTCCAAACTCGGAATTTAAATGATGAGTAATTTCGGTTTTAGTTTAACTGAATCAATAGAGGGTTTAGTTAAATCTTTGATTAAATTAGGGTTGGCTAGATTGCGTTAAACAGCAACCAAAAAGAACTCAGTAACCAAAAAGCTCAAAGATCAAAACAGCAACCAAAAAGAACTCAGTACCCAAAAAACAAAGATCAAAACCCCCTAAAAATTAGTTCGAAGAGAGAATTTACGTTATGAGACCTAAACAAGCAGAAGAATTCGATATTTATCTCTCATAAAAACTGCTGTCAGGTATCAATTTTTAAACAGCTTTGATAAAATTAACAGATGAGGATAAATAAGTTCACAAAAGGCTTATTGGGCTGGATGGGAACCAAATTGAACAAAAACAGTTTACTAATTTATACATATTACTCATTAATGTCTTAAAAATATTACATCTGTTTGATTAACGAATCTGAGAATCAAATGAATACGAGAAAAAAAAACTTATAATTTTAGGTAGAAAAAAACCTCATGGAAATAAACCCCACGGAAACAAAACACCGCGGAATTAAATCACACTTTCTAATTTATTTTTGGTATTGATGATTTGTTTGGTCGTAGTAGTTTCATTTCAGGTCACACTAGCCGCTAAAGCATGGTCATGAACCCCGAGTCATGGTCAAACGCGCCTATTTAGAGCTCTTTAATGGTCAAGTGGAGTTTTATTTGCATGGGGTTTTATTTCCGTGCCGCTACGCAGCAAAACATATACTAAAGAAAAATTTGCTTATTTTTGGTGCGGTTTTTTTGCTGCCCATGTTCTAAGACCAATGTTATAAGCGAGCGTGGAAAACATTGACTGTAAATCACACTTAATTCAAACATGAGAAAGTTTGGAGATGTCCGCCACATTATGCTCCTAATCTACAGAGAAAAAATGGAAATTAATTCTCTGACAATTTTTCCTTTATTTAGTTGCCAACTTTACAAATTTTTCTATTTTAAAAGTTAACCTTAGTTATAGGAAATTAAAATAAACAAGTTCTAAGTCTTCATTCAAACGACTCAGAGAAAAACAAATAGTGCAAAATAACGATGTTTCATTGAACGTAAGAAAAATCACACGGGTTTTTCTTACGACTGTTTGTTACAATTGATTCTAAAGAAACAAAAGATGTCAAAATTTGTTATACACTTTTATTTACAGTCGTTATTTACAGTTGTACTTTTCAGTTGTACAAATAGATTGCTGGGAAAAAGTCATGATGAGAAAACTGTTTGAAGCGACAATGGTTTAACAAGTGGAGTAATTACTAACTTTAAGATGAAAATACGATAGCTTTAAATTATAACTCATGTTGTCTTTATCTGATACACTAGTCACAAGATGCAAAACTTTCACACAAAACTATATGTTAAAGAAAATTAGGCGACTTTCCAAGTAGTTTAAATTTCGATTATCCTCTTCAAGGGATAAAATTTGAAGAAGTTCCATAAAAAATTCATTGTTTTGAAGGACCGCGCATTGATGGCAGTTACTATTTTCGATGCCAAATAAAATAATGAGACAAGAATAACCCAACAAAAATCCCTTTTTAAAAAAAAATCTTCAACCTTCACTTAAGTAAGTTGGAAACAAAAAATTGCCAAACCTATATTTGTTTGTATAATTTTTTTAATTTCAGCTAAGAAAATGTAAATAACTTTTCCTCCTAGCTCTTTTCAGAAGGGCTTGATTCTGTCATCTCTTATGTTTTCCGGGTTCAAAGTCTAACGTATTAATGGCCAGACCGCTTGTCAGTAGTGAACTATTCCAAAAAAATAAAGTAGTGAATGATTGCACTTTAAAGTGATCAGCCTCTACTGCAGTTTTATAGGAAGAGATCACAATCAATAAGCGTTCGGGCCACTAATAATTCACACGCACATTCTAACTCTTCCGTTCAAATTTGAAGTTTTCTTCTTTTTCCAACTCTTAATTAAAGTTGCTGTCAATCGCACATTTCTCGTTGCATTGAACATATTTTTTCAAAATGCGGTAACAAATTAACATTTGTTAATAAAAATTTTGTTAATGTTCTATTTTAGCTCAAGTTAAGTTAAAATCGGAAATAAAAAATTAGCAGGCACTCTTATACAGTTATTTAGCTAGCAACGTTATTTAGCTTGCCATTTTGTTTCAATACTTGTATAATTTGATTAGCAGCACGATTTTGCCACATACATAAAAGCAGGAATTGAAGCCCCGAGTTCAATGCTTTCACAAGTCAGCAAAATAGTCATATTGACGGTGATGGCCGGATTAAAATCCTGCCAAACTCCTCCAGGATATTAGCAAACCTCAAATTTTAGCAAGTTTATAAAACTTTGTTTTTGAATGTCTCTCATTTTTACTTGCTCATTTGATGCGTCAAATCAGGTCACATAGAGCCGGGATCAATTTAAGGTGAAAAATTGTAAAGGTAGAGCTTTGAAATTCCAAAATTGGTTTATTTACGTAACGTTACCAATGTTGAATTGGCACATTTAAGGACACCAAATTATACTTACAGAACTGTTTTTAATGGCTTATATTTTCCTTAATTCTTAGATAAGCCTGTTAATACCTTTATCCCCTTACTTTTATAAGACACGTGAAATTTGGATTTTTCTTTTCCCATTTATGTCAATCAAGGCGAATGGAAATTCCGATTTCTGTTCATTCCCACGTATAAAGATTGACCAACGTTTTTGGTTTGCTATTCCGAATAGTTTTCTCGCTTCTTAAATGCCCATTAGACAGCGGCAGACACGTATTGGCGGGTGTATTTTATATTAGTTTTAAGGTGTTCAATTTTTGGGTTTTTTGATGGTTGTGTAATTCAAGAGGTAGTGGTTAAGCAACCCGTACCTAACCCTTAGTCGAATTCAGTACTGAGTCAGAGTTTAATTCAGGTCATATCTTGCACTGAATTTGTCTGTTTCAGAGCTAATTCAGTGATTCATTCTGAGTTATCTTCTGATTCAGAAGAATACAGAATATTTTCTCTGAATTTTGCTTTGAGCTCCTTCACAGTTGCTTCTAAAATCCTTCTGAATCAGTACTAAACCATAAAATTACTCTGAAATTGTTCTGAATCAGTACTGATTGACATTGCACGTTAGGTACGGGAGGCCTTTAGACAAGCAAGCTGAATTTTGATGCAGAGGTCAAGCCACTTTTTTTCTATTGCATTGGTGAGCCTGGTGGACCGGACCCTAATTTCATGTTTATATCTCATGGCGGACGAGAATCATGACCATATATAGCGGTCCTGCGCTGCCCGAAATCACTAGATGTCTAAAAAGGACCAATTTTTCCCACGTGCATTGGGATACGTTATAAATTGCAAATAATATCTAAGCGTTCTCTTGATTTTAATTGTTATCAATATATAATTTAATAAAAATTCATTATTGAATAGAATTGGGTTTGTTACTTTAGCTTACTTTACGTGTAGCATTTAAAGTGATTTATCTGTAATTCACGAGCTCAATTTAGCAACTGTTATTCGAAAGCTGTATGAAATAGAAACAAAAAGGAATAACACAAACAAATACTCAGGGAAAAACTCATTAATGGATAATAGTTAATTGGAACTTTACTACTTCGGGCACTTTGCTGATGTTCTCTATATAGTACTGATTCCTGTCGAATGAATTTATAATCATGTGACGGCACCGCAAATGGATTCCAAATCCCAAAAAATCCTGAAGTCTTGAAAACCAAATCTAGCAAGAAGCATGCTTTGCTCTGAAATTTTGCTTACCTGCTCTGTGCGGGTTGATTTTTTCTTCAGTCTCAAAAAGTATAAACAATAGTTTGGTATCCCGGGTTGGTCCCATCTTAGATACCATACTTAAGATCATTTATGGTTCGGGTGTATGATATCTAAGATAGCCATTAATGAAAACTCTATGGTATCTAAGATCACCATTAATGGTAACTCTATGGTATCCAAGACGGCCATAAATGGAATGTGTATGGTATCTAAGAAAACCATTTATGGAAGGTTCATGGTATTCAAGAAAGCCATTAATGGTCGGTTTATGGTTTTTAAGAAAACCATTTACGGTGGTTATATGGTTAATAGGAAACAAAAACTGCAGGAGAAGGATACTAAAAAAAGTAACTGGCTAGACTTTTGTATGAAAACAGTATAAGGCTAACAGCAGAAACCAGCCTCGTCAAAAGCCATGAATTGAAGCAGCTAAGAATCTTTAATCAGTTTGTATCCTAATCATGACTTTTCATTGAAAAAAACTGATTTCGTAGAGTTCTCTTTCGTAGTAAAAAAATGAAGTTGCAGAAAGAGTTTTATGATCTTGGATAGGGCCATAGAAGTCTATGGTTTTGGAAATGGTATCCATGACACCATGCTTTTTCCATGAGTAATTTTTAAATCTCGAATTTGTCTGAAAACCGCATAGGACATTGTTAAAAACATTTTTGAGTCAAAAAATGAAGTTGCACAAAAAAAGTTTTATGATCTTGGATGGGCCATAAAAGTCTATGGTCTTGGATATGGTATCCAAGACACCACAAAATTTTTTTTCACGAGTAATTTTTAGATCTCCATTTTTTGTCGTCTGAAACCCGCATAGGACATTGTTAGAATCATTTTTGTGTAAAAAAAAGTTGTTCCACAAAAAAGTTTTATGGTCTTGGATGGGCCATAAAAGTCTATGGTCTTGGATATCGTATCCAAGGCACCATAGAAAAAAATTTTTTTTTGTTGAAGGCCAATGTCAACTACGATATATATGTTGTACTACGTTGTCCAAAAGACGTCATTTGAGATCACCTTTAAGTTTTTGGATGGTCTTACGTATGGTATCAAAGAAGCCATACAACCATGCATGTCTTACGTATGGTTTCCAAGAAACATTTATGGTGGCCATCACGGGATATTGAGCTATTTTCCTGAATCCAAGCGCAAGGTAGAATATTTCGGTCAAAAACGATGTTTTTCACAGGTTTTAACACAGTATCAGAAGCTGTCACTTCTTAGAAAAAGCAGCAACGTGTGAAAAGATCACGTCCTCGGCTAGAAACCGGTCAGATAATACAGCGCCTGTCAAGAAATCATAAAAATCAGCAAAATATCTGTCAATTTAAAAATCAGCAAAATGTCTGTCAAAAATCAATAAAATTTCTGTCAAGAACTGTAATTTCTCTTGTTGTCTAGGACAATCTTTCAACTGGGGTTGTTACCCGCTTTCAAGGTGAAACAAAGAATTTTTTCGGACGCAAAATTTATCCAAAAGCTAACCCGTAAAGGCGGTGAATTGTGTAGAATTACTGTCATTAGCATTTGTGGTCAAATTGCCCACTATCATTGTGCAAGGACGGTCCAGTTTCTCCCCGTTGTATTTGAGCAGATCTATCTCAAAGGTAGTCTCTGTTTCATTGACAGTGACATTGTGAATGTACTCAGTGAAATCAACCTCGCCTGTGGTTTCATTGCGAGCGTCCAATATGAAAGCGACAATCGTTACTTCAGTGGCAGGACTGGACAGACTGAAGGTGAACTTGGAAGAGTCTGAGTTTTCGTTCACATAATAGGCAAAAGTTCCATTTGACGATTCGGTTTCAGTTCCGGTTTCAGGTTCGGGTTCAGGTTCGGGTTCAGGTTCGGGTTCAGGTTCGGGTTCAGGTTCGGGTTCAGGTTCGGGTTCCTCTTCTGGCGTCCAGGTACCAGGCGGCCCTAAACAAGACAAAATGCCTGGAATCTAAACAAAAGGGTTCACGCGAATCCGTGCGGGTTAACATTCGCACATGCCAGATTACATAACATTGTATTACTGCTATGGGTAGGCACCTTAATAAGAAAAAAATGCAGTTTCTGCTTGCGCTAAAATAATTAAAATAAAAAGGAAAAAAAAGGAATTTTCGGACGAATCAAAAAGTATGAAAAACAATTACTTTCAAAAAATTTGATATTTATGACTGATATTAACCTGTTGTTATTTCCAGTTCGTTTCAAAACTGATTTGTCACAACTAATTGATTGAATCCTTTTCACTAGCTCAGCTTGTCTGCTTTTGAAAATTTGTCAGAATCATTCAACTGTTTATCAACAAATTAATACATGTTGAACAATGGACAAGTATGTTTTATTTTCACCATTTAAGTAAAAAATTCATTAAAAAAGTGAAAGAAAGATGTTTCTTGTTTCTTGTGTTCAAATTTTTTAGTTTTTTGATGGTTGGTATTTCAAGAGTTAGTGCTCAAGCAAGCCCTTAGAAATGGATTTCTAAGCCCTAAAAATGGATTTCCAAGCCCTAAAAAGAAGAATTTTAGGAAAATCAACTCGTTTTCAGTGACTGGCGTAATTTGATTTCAGTTGATGTTGGAAAAAGAACGATATCAATACAACGCCAACAAAAAACATTCAAAAACACTTAGATGATCAGCATTTACGCCAGGGTAAAACTTAGTTGTGTTTCAAAAATAATTCATTTTTCAAACTATTTTGGGAAGTCAATTGGTCAAGGGCAGCTGTTGTGCGCCATATTGGCCTAAAAATATAACCGTTTAACATCAGGAAAATTGTTCACGAAGGACAGGCGACAGGCGAGCGGTTGGTGTCGGCACTCAGCTGCGGCTTCAGGGTTTTGGCATTGGGGGGTGTGAGCGTAGTGGGTGGTGGGGGAGAGGGGAGAAGGGAGGGGGTCAAGTGATGGGGGGCGGGGGGAGGTGGGTTGAAAGAGAGTAGGATCCAAACTGCCAGTCGGAGGAGGGTGGACTGGGTGTGTGTGTTTTTTTGGGGGGGGGGGGGGGGTATTCCTGAGGCTTGTTGAGAGGGGGGTTGTTGATGGAGTCAAAATTTTAGGATTTAAACCCGCCCTTCACACAAACAACTTGTCTCCTCAAAACAGTTTCAGTGAATCGCTTTCAATGGTACTGGTAAGGCGTGAGGATCTAGAATAACATAAAACTCTACGGACATTACCTGCTTATCTTGTTTTTGAGGTCCCAAAGTCAAATAGGTCAGATCAAAAGCTGGTCAATCGAAAAACCGCCTAAAAAGACCACTGGTCTTATGTAATTGCTGCAAACTTTTCTTAAGAGCAATTAATTTAAAAATCGACATACATTAAAAAGAAAAAAATGCAAATTTTGAACAGCATTTAACTTGTAACGGAAGCCCAGAAATTTAAGATTATAGTTTCCACTGACCATGGGGAGCAAATTGGTTTGAGACAGAAAAAAAGAACGAATTTAAGGCGATTCCCGATTAGGTAGAGCACACTTTCATAATGGGGAGCACAACTTTCACTCAGGAAAAAAATCTAATAAATAATCAAATGAAGCAATAAAAATTATATCAGAAACCACAAGTGAAATGTTAGAGTACTGAAATAACGCTCCAAAATTCACTTCAACAGCTGTTTTCGACACAAAAATAGCCGTCAACCCGACTCATATATTCCTGTGCTACCAGCTTTTTTTTTAGAAAATTGCCAAAAATTCTGGAAGATTGCCAAAAAATACCCGTGCATCGACCCGGGTTGAGGTGGCACTGCTATAAATTGCTGAAAGATGTAAGATTTGCGGTGAATTTGAGTAAAAGTGTAAGATTTGCGTTCAATGCGATGAATGCGGTGAAAAAGAAACATTTAAGCGGTGAAAAATTTTTTCTCACCGCTTAAGCGGTGAAAGAAAATTTTGCACCGCTACCAGCAGAATGCGGTGAAAAAAATTTTTCAGCACTACCAGCAGAATGCGGTGAAAAAAAGTTTTCAGCACTACCAGCAGAATGCGGTGAAAAAAAAGATTTTCAGTGCTATCTGCAGAATGCGGTGAAAAAAATATTTCAACGCTAAAATCGCAAATTTTGCAAATATTCACCGCTAATTTCAACGTTTATCTTAAATTTAAAGCAAATATCAATAAAGTAAGTGTTAGATGGCGCAGTGGATTAACAAGTTGATGACATGCAGGTGAGATGTTCGAACCCGTGTAGGGCAGTTTATTTCTTTGTAAGAAATACGGTGAATTCGGTGAAAAAAAAATTTTCACCGCTAAAAGCGCAAAAATTCACCGCATTCAACGCTAAAAGATGAGGGCACTTTGCGGTGAAAAAGGTTTTTTTTTCACCGCTATTCACTGCTAATCTTACATTATTTTTGGACCAAACCTCGACCCGGGGAAACATGATAAGACTTAACTCGTTCTTGCTCAGTTTTTTCCGAGTCAATATTCGGTCAACAGGTTTCTTTTACGAGTCAGTACACGGCAGCTTATCAATGAGTATCTCCTCAGTGATTAGGCAAAACTTCGCTATGGATCAGAGTGTAATTGGTTAAGGGTGAGACGATACATCGTTTACGATTACACAGATTTTGGTTATCTCTCTGAAGACAGTTCGATGTTGATCAGTTAGTACATTCTTAATGATCGGGAAGAACAAATGATCAGTCGGATAATGTCCCTGACTCTTAATCAGCGCGGAAGAACTTTATAAGATCATAATAGTCAGTGTTTATTTTTAAAGACCAAGATAAAGAAACTTAGATAAAGCTCCTATTGTACCACGTTTATGATTCGGAACATACATATCTGCAATAAATTCAGACAGATCCTTGTTTTTAACAGAAGGCTTCCTCATTTGTAACCAGGAAGCCAGGACACACCTTGTTAGTCTTCGTATATATCCTCTCTAAAGCTCAGACAGAGTTTCGCAAATGAAGAGAACTTTTACAGCCTGTTTTTAGCTAGTTTTGGATCACACTATGCACAGTATGCGGTCCAGTTTTTCAGATCAGTGGTTGCTTCAGTCTGGTAACTCAATGTGTAATATGTCCCCGTACCTAACTCTCAGCCGAATTCAGTACTGAGTCAGAGTCTAATTCAGGTCACATTTTGCACTGAATTTGTCTGTTTCAGAGCTAATTCAGTGATTCATTCTGAATTATCTTCTGATTCAGAAGGCTACAGAATATTTTTCTGAATTTTGCTCTGATTCACAAAAATTCAGAAATCACTTCATCGTTGGTTCTTAAATCTTTCTGAATCAGTACTAAAACTTGAAATTTCTCTGAAATTTTTCTGAATCAGTCCTGATTGTCACTTAACTTTAGGTGCGGGTTGATAGACAGAATTGATTTCTGTCCTCAACCGCCCATACCTAAAGTTCATAGAAAATCAGTGCCGAATCAGAAAAAAACTCTAGTGTTCAGTACTGATTTAGAATGAATTCAGAAACATTTCTAAAATTCTCTGATTCAGACAGAAATTCCGAATCTACTTTCTCTGAAATTCTCTGAATCGGAGTCTAATTCAGAATAATTCAGTGTCTGATTCAGAGTCTGAATCACAAAAAATCAGAGTCTGATTCAGAGTCTGAATCAGAGGATTTCAGAGCTAATTGTGACATAAACAGTGTCTGATTCAGTACTGAATTACTCTGAAACTTAGGTACGGATGTGTTCTAAGAGCATGTCGATCCCCCGTCCTATGCGGATAACATGGGCCAAAATTTCAGCCTGGCACTTTTTCATAAATATGTTTAACTAGTTACCGGGTCACCAAATCTTAGTAGTCATACTAGGATTAATTATGACATCATACAAATCATATCGTATTTCCCATTACGATCCTTGTATGTCTAATAAAAAATCATATATGACTACTAGAAAATCATATAAGAACCTTGTATGACTACAAACAAATCATATATGATCCTAGTATGAGTACCAAGAATCATAAGTCTATTTTTCATAAATTTTTAACCATTTAGGTCTTTTAAAATTTTCGTTCCGCAAGAACTCACTTATGTGATTCCCCGGCATCACTTTGTGATCTGCCAAAAGACCCAAACGTGCAATATCATTTTGTAAAGTTGGGCACTCAATCAGAAATTCATACAACCATTAAAAATCAAGTTTATTACAACAGCAGTTTCAAGAGTTTGTGAGTTTGAGTTTGAATTTGGGACATTGACTCTAAACTGTACAATGTTACTGGGGTACGAAGCCTGGGGTACTGGGGTACTGTACACTGTTACTGGGGAACGAAGCAAAGTTGGGCACTCAATGAAAGAGTAAGTCCAAATATATAAATAAAGTTCTGATACTCTCTGAAGCCAGCTTATACCTATAAATGCTAATATATAATAGATATTTGAAAAAAATTTTGCAGATAATCTCAAATTTGTTTTCTGAATATATATAAGTTGGAAAGTTATTCCTTTAGCCCACACGAAGAATCAAATGTGGAATGCAAATGCGATACAATAATTTATTATGTCCTCTGACTACATAATACGGGAATTCGTGGATCCAATCAATGTTTTATGTATCATATATGACCTTGTATGATTTCCAAGAATTTTTTTCATCACCAAAAAAAATGAAAAATTTACAGTTTTAGGCTTTGAATTTTTTTTGTATGATCCTGGTATGATTTCTAGGAAATCATATATGAGCCTTGTATGACTAATAAGAAATCATAAAAATCATATATGACTTTTTATGAATACTAGGAATCATATATGACCTAGTATGACTACTAAGAATTGCGTATGATGAGCAACCCGGGTATTGAAAAGTATCTGTAAAATTTTCACTAATACTGATTGACGATCAATTTAACAGTGATCTGAAAAAACTTTAGTTTCACAATGATTAATACATTAGGCGGTAATTGTAGTTAACTAACCCATTTGTAAAGGCAAAAGCAAGTAATTGCCAGCCGTAGCTTCATCTTGCGATGTGAGACTGATGAAGCCAGCAAACTCGTACCCGTCACCCACAGTGTACTGTTGGCTGTCTAGGTTAACGCACCCCATGAATTGTCCAAGAAGTTCCACCCCACAAACATGTCCGTTGTTTGGGGCTGTGTAGAAGAGAGTGAGAGATGTGATTGAACGCATGCTCACATCAACTGGGTCTCCAACACTTGCGCTCATACCTATAGTTCGATAAATTGGAGTAAGTGAGAAGATCAAATATAAATCTTTTACAAACCATATCTGACATAATGAGCGGGGACAATCTATACTGACAAGTTTTTGACTCACCCAATGAGCGGGGAGCTCAAAATTCAATGCATTATCTTACTAGTTGTAACTCAGTGGCGGGTGAAATGTGATTGCCCAGAACAGGAAGTTTTACCTCAAAGAAATTTTCCAAGAAGCAAACGAGTGTAATTGCATTGGTGCATCGTTTTGAATTGATAATAACAAAGTTCGTTTATGAACCAAGATTTTCTAATTGTAAATGTTAGCCCTCAAAGAAAATCTGACATAATAATATAGCAACAAATTTTTTCCAACTACCCAACCGAGAGAATTGTTTTTAAGCAATCATTGGCTGAAGGCTTAGAGATTGAATCATTTTACGAACAAGACTTTTTTTTCTCTTTCATCATAGCGTGACTGCTAGGAGTTCATATAAATTTTTTTTTTAAAAAAAAGAACAAAGATTGATAAAGGTATCATGCCAATGGGAATGTAGGGTAAATGCACAACTAATTATTGTTGAGTTGATGAAAAATGTATCAATTAAAGTTTTGATGTTTTAGAGTTGGGTAGCAAATAAAACAAAGTAACAATTGGGTATAATAAACCAAGAATGATTAGTAGGAATCGCATATTATCTAGTACGACTTCTAAGAAAATTGTATAATGGGTGATACAGGAAACCAATTAGGTATCTTAATGAATCTTAATCAACTTCTGAAAATCATCAACGTTGTATACGAAATAAGAGAAGAATTCTGATGTGGGCAATTTTATTAATAAATCAGTCCAAATGTTTTAACAAAATACGTCTGCACTCGCATAAAACCTAAATAGAGAATGCAAAAATCAGAATAACTTCAGATAGAGGCTACTCAAACTATATAAATACGCGTTAAGTAACGATTGATGAATTTAATGTTTGACATTGGAACTTATCACACAGTTGCTCCAGCAAAGTGGTTGTCAATTGAAAATCCAATATATTCATAAATAAAAAACAGAAAAGCTTGCGAAAAACTTGCCACAATTTCTCTGACAAATACTAGTGCTAACCAAACTAAACCTCACTGTAAGATTTTAAAAAAAATGAAATTAAAAAAAGACAAAAGCTATTCGTTGTTGAATGAGAACATTCAGAAAATTCATTTATGCCTCCTGAGAAAACGAACTGCACTTGTCAGCACTCAAATTGTTGATTTGTCCAATCGTAAGGAAACCAAAAATGACAAAAAATAAAAAAAACGTAGAAACCGAAAAACTCAGCTGTTCTCCAGTTTTCTTCTCAATTAAATAGCGTCAGATTTAAATCAAAGATTTGTCTACAATTGATGGAGAGTTTAAGATTCATAGAAGCCCATTTTTGACTCATGGAAATTTTACAAATGAGGTTGGAAGTAAAGACAACAAAAGCAACAAGAAAAAACTCAGACCTCATAATTCATTTAGTGAAATAAACTGTCATCCAAACTTTTAGAAATTGAATCCAGCACTTGATAAATTTCTTCTCTTACCTCTTTTGCAATCAATGAGAGCTTTAATTACTCACACTGTAAAAATTGCGTAAAATTCAGTTACAAAGTAATCAGTTTGAAAGTAATCAATGGCATCAAAGTAAGTTTCAAAGTAATAAATTGCATTCAATTTGAACGAGAGACATTTTCCGACCTGATTAGATCTCATCAACAAATAAAAGATAGCTCTCAGTATTGAAACTTAGTAAAATTACAGATCTAAAAAATGGACAGAATTTAAAGCTTTTCTCTGAAAACACAAATTGTTAACGTAGCTTACCTGACCTTTAATTATTTCCAATGAGACTATGTGATCGTATTTTAAAGGTATAAGTGGATGCAGAAGTAGAAAAATGACTTCTGCTTTCGTTTATAAATCTAAATTGAGAGTAAAAATTGAAACAGAGTTCAACCAAGCTCAATAATTATAAGCTAAGTCATATAAGAGGTAGTTCAGGCTTAGTCTTCACGCTTAACAAATGTTTTTCGTTGAAACTTATTAATCAAACTGCATAAACCTTTATTTGAGAAAAAGAGGAAAACTGAAAAACTCCTGAGTAGATCACCAATTTCCTAAAATATTATGGTGTAAAAAACCTCAAAGAAATATCCAAAAACTAAGTTTAATAAAAAACAAGAAAACAGGTTTCAGTATGAAGCAACCACAACTTTTGTTTTAAAATCATCCATAAGTCCATGAAAGGATTTTAAGGAGGAAATTTTTTTGCCTTTTATGTTATATATTTTTTCTGTTATCCATTTTAACTAAATTTGAACGATTCACCGTTTAACTGACACATGCGACGTTTCAATTATGTTCCCTGGGAAAGCATTTGGGTTTGTAAGCAATAAGATTAACCGAAAGATCCCATTTTAAGCATCAAAAGGTATCCAAAATCAATCGAATGAAAACCCAAATTCAAGCGAAACTCTCCAAATTTTCAGGAATTCAAGTTGCGTCAAATTATTTTTATATCTAGAGTAGCTATCGAATGAAAGCAAAACTAAGTTTCAGATACGTTTTAATGTGGAACTAAAAGAACTAAATATGAAATTGAAGGCAGGAAAACAAAAAAAAACAAATATCATCAGGACCCAAAGAGAACTTACATTTTTAAAAAATATGCAGTGTTTAGTCACAGAAAACAAATGCCATGAGTTCTATCCATTGATAATTTCATTTGATATCACTAAATCAACGAGACTTTTCTTAACTCAGACTGTGACAAAACTACTGCGAAACAGGTAGTTTCAATGTAATGAACGCCATAAACTATAATTAGCAAACGTTAATTGCGTTCACAACAAAATCTGAGGGACTGGTAATCTTTTCATCTTTGGGACTCGGCAGCAATACAAAAAATAGCAGGAAAAAAATAATTAGTGAAAATTTGTTTATTGAATTTTTTTACCATCAAATTCGACGAAAACAACAGTGGCCGCAGACTATTTAGGAAAACGTGATATAGTTACCATGAGCACGATATAATCTTGATTTAATTACAGATTCTACACTTGACTGGCTCTCTAGTAATTCCACTCACAGCTCTCTACGATAAAAATTTCGTTCTGCTATTTTTGACAGGGAAAAAACCCAGTTGAGCATACAGTTCTCCCCACAGTCGTGGTCGAAACAATAAAACAAAAGGATCTAATAGATATACATTCCACAAAGTCTTGTTCGCAAGAGGTAAAGTTAAGGCAGTTTTAGATACAAAACAAACGTTTACTTACCTCAACAATTGAGGCATATCTTGGCTCAATTTGAATTACAATAACTCAAACTGTACCCGCGCTGAGAATTTCTTCAAATATAAACATAACAAAATCATCGGTGTTCGTCGGTTTTACTTCGCCCTTAACCGATCAAAGCCCTTGCGTTTTTTCTGTCGTTTTGATCCCCGGGTCGAGGTTTGGCGGTGAATTTTCGTAAGAAATGCGGTGAAATGCGGTGAAAAAAATAATTTTCACCGCGTATTTCTGACATCTTTTTGCGGTGAATGCGGTGAATCGCGGTGAAATATTTATTTTCACCGCGTTCTCAATATTCTTGCAAAATGTATCGTCCCCACAGGGGTTCAAACCTCAGACCTCCTGCATGCATTCAACTGCTTATTCCACTGCGCCAACTGTCACTTACTACCTTGGCATTTCTCGTGAATTTAAATCAGACTGAGTAAACGTTGGAAAGCAAATGCGGCGAATTTTTGTAAGAAATGCGGTGAAATGTGGTGAATTATTTTTTTTTGACCGCATCTAGCGGTGAGAAAAAACAATTCACCGCTTGAGAGAAAGTGGTGAATTATTTTTTTTCACCGCATTCACCACATTCACCGCATTTCTTACATTAATATGCCATAATAGTCTATGCGGTGAATTTTTGTAAGAAATGCGGTGAATTTGGTGGTGAATTTTTGTAAGAAATGCGGTGAAAAGCGGTGAATTATTTTTTTCCACCGCATTCACCGCAATCACCGCATTTCTTACGAAAATTCAAGGCATTCTTACGAAAATTTACCCAAAAACCTCGACCCGGGCAGTATTCGTCGGTATTTAATTGTAAGAATAGTCGGTTTTTGCCGTTCTAAAAATCTTACAAAATGGAAAATCCTTGTCCAGTCTCGAACCTACAAAACCCAGATTACTTAGCCACATTCTCCTCCGCTTCGCCACCTCTCACTAATTTGTACTGTAATTCTTTTGTATTTAAATCAAATTGAGACTGACTATACCGACAAAAAAACGACCATAACCGACACTTCTCACATCAAATACCCACAATGCCGATAAAAACTACGATAATTGACAGTTTGTACATGAAAAACCGACGAAACCGACCGAATTCGACAATAAACGACGCATCTTGCATCGACTCGATCGCATTTTCTCAACACGGGTACTTTCCTGAGCGTAATGTGAGGTTAATATCGGTTGCGGAAAGAAACCCCCACGGAAAAAAACCCCCACTTCGTTTTAGATAGGAAATAAACCCCCACGGAAATAAACCCCCCACGGAAATAAACCCCCACGGAAATAAACCCCCACTTTACTATTAAAGAGCTGCGCATTTAGCGCGTTTGGCCATGCCTCGCGGGCCATGGCCATGCCTCAGCGGCCCGTGGGACTTGATATGAAACTATCACAACCGAACAAATTATGACGGCCGAAATTCAATTTTAAAATGGGGGTTTATTTCCGTGGGGGTTTATTTCCGTGGGGGTTATTTTCCGTGGGGGTTCATTTCCTATCAAAAGTTAGGTGGGGTTTTTTTTCCGTGGGGTTTTTTTTCCTAGACCCGGTTAATATCATTACTGGGTTGATTATAAATCTAATATCATTTCTGACTCAGATCCTTGGTCGCGTCAAATTTTGCTAAATTGTCTTATATCAAAGTCTTTCCCGAAAATTGGGATCCAAGTACAAGTCTTCGCGTTTTCAATTTTTGTAATCAACATATCAAACAACGTCCAATCTTTTTTAACTTTATCGGCAGAATTATTTAAACTCTTCTTGAAAATTAAATAGATGTCTTTCTGATTACAGAACAGAACTTCACCAGAATATACCAGGCAGTTTTGGCAACACTGCGCCTTTCTTTGCATTAAGAGGACTCACCTTGGAACTGCAGGATTTCAAAGGAAAAAGGATTTATTGAAACCATCACAAACTCATAGTGAGCAATCAGCTGCAAGTGGAGTCTGAAATGCCAAAATGTTTCATGTAGCTTGCCTAGGTCAAGAAATTTGGGTTTCAGACTATTTTTTTGACAGTTTTATTATCGTCCTTTTTCAAAATATTTTTGATTTTCTGTGATTGGTAAAGCTAAAACGTCAAGAATTTTTGGCTTAGTTTCTCTAGAAGAACAGTTTTTCAGTGAAAGTGGTGAAAAAAAATTCACCCCTAACAACGGCACATCTCACGTCAAATCACCGGGAGGAATCACTGTCGTTTTTGGCGGCGTATTTTTGTAAGATTTCCGGTTCTTAGCAGTAAAATGTTGTACCGCTTCAGGTCGGTAGCTATGAATCATTTTTTCCACCACTTAAGTGGTAAAAAAAATACCGCTAAAAATTGCCCATCGTACAAAAATTTATCACTAAAAACCGTAAATCTTACAATGATTCAACGCTTAAATTTTATTGAATCTGATTTAAGTTCAAAAATAAATGTGATAGCAGTTACGGACAGGGGACTGACGAAGCAGTGGAATAAAGAATGGTTGACACGTAGGAGTTGAGAGGTTTGAATGTAAACTGCAATTTCGAATTTGTAAGAAATCCGTTGATTGCGGTGAAAACAAAAATTTCACTCCTTACAAAACTTCATCGCTAAAACCAGCAAACTGAAAAATTTATAAGCTTTCACCGCACACTTCGCTAACAAATGTGGGCGTTTTGCGATGAAAAGTAATTTTTTTCGACGCTATTGACTGCAATACTTGCATTATGTTGTTCGAGAAGCCCTATAATTCGAGATGATTCATTTATTTTACAAACTTCTGAGTCGTAGCTACAAAATTTGCTTCATTTCAAATGGTTTAGTTTTTTAATTTGCATTGGTAAAATAAAGGTTAGAGATACTCCATTTGAACTGCTAATAGTCGAGGTCAAAGTTTGAACTAATTAAACTTAAGTTCAAAAACTCATTCTCCAGGAGACAGAAGTTGAAAGAGTAGAAGCTAAACGAAACCTTCTGGATCACTGTTATATCGAAAATGATTGTTGGTTATTTCCTTCTAATATGATTTCAATTAAAATTTTTCATTTGCAATAAATAAAACAAATTAATTTTTTGCACAGAGGGACCCATTGCTTTGTGGCTTCCAAGTCCTTTTGCAATTTTAAATGTGATAAAGGCGGTAACAGTCTTGGTCGTAGAATTTAGCCCGCCGTACTGCCTAATTTTTTGTTAAAGTTTATATTGTTTTGCTCAATCCATCAGTGGGGGTTGCGCTCTCCATATATGAGTTCTTTGATGATAGATAAGTCAACGGAAATTTTTAGAAATCCAGCTCTTTTTCGTTAAATTATGTTTGCTGGTTACGAAAAAGCTGAAATATAAAAATTAAAAATCAAGACTCATTGTACTAGTTATTTTTCAGACTAAAAAAGCAGTACAAAAATTTTTGGGGGTTAATTTTCAGCCTCGAAAAATCACAAACGCTCTTTTTTGTAAATAGAAACTTGGCTAGCTGATGTCGATGTCCATGACGAAAATTTTTTGTTGGTATAGACGTACTTAAAACCTTTAAACAGCAAACTATTTAGGTACTTAAAACAGCAAATTATTTAGGTTATAAACTATTGTCATTTGTACAGCTTGCAGAGTTGTTGAATTTTATTACACTATAGAAAATATAAAGTCATAAACATTTGAGATGACTGTGGAGTTAAAATTATTAGTTTTTCAATTCACAAAACTGTAACAAATAGCTACAAAATTTGCCAAAACTCATTTTTTTTGTTAGCTTTTGAAACTGATCCAAAAATGCATACTCAGAAAGGAGCAACCTGTATTACCCTTTAATGTACCATTTTTTGAGTAAAATACTGAAATAAGATTTCAAATATCATTTTTCAGTTCATTAAACTATGTTGTTTAGTTAAGAACTTTAAAAAAAATTACACAGAAGAGACTGTTTTCAAAAACACTTAATTTTCACTGAAATTTTCAAATGCGTGAAAATATCAGGACTTAAACAAGGGACGGGACTTGTTTAAAAATTATCTGAAATTCACCAAGAACTTGATTTGCAAGGACCCTAGCTCGAATGAGTGCTTAACTTCACGATTTAGATCCCACAAAAAATTCACTCATTTTAAAAGGTTTAGATTGATGAAAACTGCAATGAATCTGTATCAACGAATTGCGAAAAACAATAAATTACCTCTGGATCTGACTAGGATAGCAAAACTGTCACAGCGCCTCCAGCTATTGATTTAAAAAAAATGGAAAAAAAAGATCCAGCTACGTCTTACAACGCAAAGGATTATTTTCTGACTTTTTCTACTGTTAACAGAATTTTCTTTAAAAAATCAGCAACATAATGGATTCAAATAGCTATTAATTCAAATTAGGCTCTGCTCTATGGTAGACGTTTAGGATCTGCCGTACCTACAGTTCGGTGACAATCAGTAATGATTTAAAAGATTTTCAGAGAATTTAAGTTTTAGTACTGATTCAGAAAGATTTCAGAACCAACTAAGCAGTGATTTCTGAATTTCTCTGAATCAGAGCAAAATTCAGAGATCATATTCGGTATTCTTCTGAATCAGAAGATAATTCAGAATGAATCACTGTATTAGCTCTGAATCAGACAAATTCAGTGCAAATTGTGACCTGAATCAGACTCTGACTCAGTACTGAATTCGGCTGAGAGTTAGGTACGGGCTGATATGTATCGGGCTCCCCGTGCACTACATGACCGCCGTTATAGATTATGTTTTTGGAGCCAATTATGAAAAATGGTAAGAGCCAGCAGGGATAACGAAAAGGTCAGAATTTAAAAACTCACTTCACCAAGCTTTAATAGGTTATATAGGGGCAAAAGGTCGGTAATGAGCAATTTCGCAGTGCTACCTCTAAGCCAACCATAAAAAGCAGCCTACGGAGTTGCCGCTCAATGAATTTATTGCATCTTTTCCGTTCGTGCATCCCAGTACGTTATGCGCCCCAGTTACAAGTACATGCAATTGCATAGTCAATCATCATAAAGAATTATGGCACGTGCTTATAGGGGGGGGGGGGGGGGTGCAAATAATATGCGGCGCCCACTAAGCTGGAGGAGGGATACAAACGGAAAAGATCCAAATTATTTGTTAGTTCGGTTTATGATTCGCAAATTAGCACTTTTATTAATTTTTACCGGAAGCAATTGACTCTCCAATTTGTTATCATCAGTTGTTCTACATCAATTTTAACCCGTATCGTTCAAATTTTGTTGAATTTCAAAATCTGCAAAATTATAAGTTAATTGCTTCCTTCTGAGATAAGAATAAATAACAAAAATATTATTGACAAAATCTTTGCACATTAAGATTGAACATAGTTTGTTATTCAGGATGCAGTTAACTTCAATCAGTTTATGCTAGAAACCTTTTAAACACCGAGCAACCGATAGTTTAGAGAAGACGGTCAGCCAATCCCTTGTTCAAAAATAATGCCAAATTTGCAAACATTTGCGAATTTTTGCTCGATAATGCCAGATTTGTAAAACTTTGCAAATTATCTCTTCTTAAGGTCAAATTTGCAAAATTTTGCAAATTAATGTTAAGTTTGCAAAAATTTGCAAACGATCTGCCGAGTTCGTTCCGGTAGAGTTCTGCTTAATTTAGCAATGTGGGTTTTTTTCCTTTGACATTACGTTTAAACTAGGACATTACGTTTAAACTAGGGATTGGAATAATATTAGAAACCAGGTCCAGAAAAAACTCGATTACCAGGCCGTTGAGATTGAGTTGTGCTGAGATTGTTAAACTGAAAGGTTAAAAATCTGCTCTGCAAATATTCTTTATATTTGAGATTAGAAACAATAAATTTTTATTATGATTCAAATAGCTTGTAATCAAGATTAGGTTTCAATCTAGACTAGATATTTTGGATTAATACTGTTTTTACCGATTTTCTTGTTTCTGACCCTCAAAAAAGAAAGTATGACAAGTTGGTAGTCCATATTCGGACACCATTCACCTTCGTGAGAATACATGGGAGCAATCGGTTTGTTTGGAGCAGAATGGCAGTGCAACTTCTAAGCCATCTGTGGACTCAGCAAACAGAAGTGCATCAAATCCACAAGGGCAAATCCATGGCTATTAGCACAAAAGTTGCAAACGCGCACATTTTCATGTTTTTTGGTTTATTTTTAGAAAAAATTAATCTCACGTTTTATTGTTGATACCTTAGTTAAAATTGACTGATTCAAGGCTATATGTTTCAGACCTTAGGGGATATAAATACGCAACATAGTGGTGGCCCCTCCCTTCGGCAGGATTTAACTACTCCTTAACTCAGGTTATTAGTCTAACAGACCTTCGAGGGGATATATGCAAGTTCACTTTGATTATTTATCAGTCACAAGGGCACCATTAGACTCCCGCTTTAGAGAGTGTGCTCGCCGGGGGCCCTCGGCACGGGTGGAGGTGTGTTTTTGGGGTCGAGAGCCTCGAGTCTCTCTACCACGTTTTGCTTGGTTTCTTGTACATGACCAGACATGCACTCTAGTACAATGATTTTGTAGATTTTTCTTGACAAAATAAGTTTTTGAGCGGATGGGGCATCTAAATATCTCTCTGCTACCAGGTTCTCTTGTTTCTATATCATTAGGAACGGCAACAATCTGGGGAGACTTCTGCTATGGTTGAGCGTTCAACAGTGATGTAACGGCTGCTCTCCTTGTGTTCCACAAAGAAAGTTTTACACCGTCCAGTTCGTTCTGAGTGGTTTCAAAATGTGTCCGGATACTTCGTTTATGCAGTTTGTTTTGTAACTGTATATCCGCTCTGCTGTACTTACCGTTGCATTACAAATTCAGATCGTAACTATTGGCTAATCTTAGTTTTTTCAACTATCAATTTGAACTGGATTGCTACAGATCACACAATACGGGATCTCTTTATGTATACCAGTTCAATCCTATAAAAACAAATCGACGAAAAAGATATGTGTCTAAGACCCGTTTGTGCAAAAATATTTAAGTTTTAACTTAAGTTGGCTTCTGCTGTTTGTACTCACAAGTTGAGGATACCAGAAGTTGGGGTTGTAACAGTTGAATTTCAGCTCCAATAATTCGTTGATACAAGACACAGTAACAGAATTTACTGCTCAAGAATAATATTTTGAACACTAGACACAGTAACAATTTACTGCTCAGGAATATTTCTAGTTCAAGACACAGTCACACTTTATTTACTGCTCAAGACAATTTGATTTGCAATATTTTGCTGAGTTATACTTTCAGCCGTTTTCTGCGGCCGCTACGTTGAGTTCTGTGTTGCTTCTTTGTTATTTCCCCCTTTTTCTCTTTTTTATCACGTGACAAACTGTTACTAGAACTAGAACTATAACTATAACTATTAAATGACTAGGACAACAGAAAGTGTTTTGTTTCTATTTTCCCGCCTACGCAAGCTTAGCGAGCTCAGCTCCAACATCGCCGGCAATGTTTTCCATCGTGAAAACATCTTCGTCCATTGATATTACTGGAGCGAGCCTCACTACTGGCCTCTTGTATTATCTGTCTTTCGTTCGGATTTTCGCTGATCGAATCACACTGTCGGAACCTTCAAAGGTTTCGGTTATTCGACCCAGATCGTAATATCCACGTTTTTCACTGTCTTCCACTAACCACACCAGATCACCCTGCTGAATACTTTTGTCCGTTGTGGTCTGCCATTTCTTCCGACTGTTCAACGTTGGCAAGTACTCTTTACGGAATCTGTCCCAGATGAGGTCTGCGTAAGCTTGTGTTTGTCGGAAGAGGTTCCTATGATCAACAAATTGCTCTGCACCTGATAGATACGGTAAACAAACGTTTTTGTTACCAAGCAGAAAATGGTTCGGAGTGATAGCTTCTAAATCCGTAGCATCAGAACTGACCGGTGTCAGCGGTCTAGCATTCAACGTCTGTTCAACAAGACACAACGTGGTCGACAGAACATCTTCCGTGACTGATCGATTACCCAGCACCGCGTACATTGCCTTCTTGCAACTCCTAACCAGTCTTTCTCACACTGCTCCAAGGTGTGGTGCTGCAGGTGGGTTGAACTTCCATCTGATTCCTTGTTGAATCAGATATTTTTCAATCCGCTCTTTGTTCCATGCTGCTATATACTCTGCCAATTCTCTTTCGGCTCCAACGAAGTTTGTCCCGTTATCACTAATCATTTTGAACGGTTTGCCTCTTCGAGCAATGAACCTCATAATTGCGTTCAGACAACTATCAGTGTCTAGTTTTGATTCGATCTCGATATGTACCGCTCGTACAATAAGGCATGTGAATAGACAGCACCACCGCTTTTCGTTTCTTCGACCAATCTTTACTGTGAATGGTCCGAAATAGTCTACGCCCACATTCGAGAACACTGTTGATGCGACTAATCGTTCTTCAGGTAGATCTGCCATTACTGGTGCCTTTGTTTGGGCTCTTCCCTTTCGACATCTAATGCATTTGTTTTTGATCGATCTCAAAGCATTTCGTATGCCTAGGATCCAGAACTACTGCTGAACTATGTTTCTGACATGTTCAGTACCTTCGTGATTATTATTCTTATGTTCATTTCGCAAGAAAAATTCAACTACATGGTGCTTCCAATGTAACAGTATTGGATGCTTGGTTTCGAAGTTCAATTGACTTTTACTTATTCTGCCTTGAGCACGAATAAGTCCTTGCTGGTCATTGAATGGTGAAAACTGGAGGATTTTGCTGTTTTTTGGAATTTCCTTTTCAGCCTTGAGAGATTTCATCTCTTCAGCAAACTGTTCTTGCTGCAGTAGTCTGAAGATGCTTGCTTGGGCACCCTCTCTTTCTTCAACACTTAGTGTTTTTGTTGCCGGTTTGTGTTTTTTAAATACGCGCTGCACGTATGCCATTGTATTTACTAGTCAATTGAAATTGCTAAATCGTTCCCACTGAATCATTGGCTTCTTCTCTTCAACCTTTGCTGAGAAGACCATTTCGTCGTTTTGTTCGTCTGAAGCAAATGTTAAATTCACCTGTTCAAGCCATTCGTTCCCTCGTTGCTTCAACCAGGCCGGCCCAGTGAAGCCATTCGCTTCTTTTAAGTTCGTTAGCATTGATCGCTCGTGTCCGGATGTCAGCTGGATTGTTAATACCACCTTAGTTGTATCCAAAATCTCAGCCACTCTGTTTGCAACAAACACCTGTTGCTTACAGTGGGAGCTATGAATCCATTGCAGAACAGTAGTGGAGTCTGTCCAAAAGTTACAACTCTGAATCTTCAATTCGTGTTCCTTCACTATCTGTTCTTTAAGTCTCACAGCCATCACTGCTGCTTGCAGTTCCAAGCGTGGTATGAAAGGTGTCGCATCGGTGCGACTCTGCACTTTCCGATTACAAGTGCTAAGTCTGCTGAGTATTCTTTGGGCTTTGAACGTAGATGTGCCACTGCATACATTGTGTGTTCAGATGCGTCGGCAAATACATGAAGTTCCCATTTTTCCTAGGCTGTGCTGAAGTATCTTCTATCAATGCTGGTTTCTGCTACTTCTGGAAGCTGGTCTTTCCAATTCAGAAACTCTTCTTCTTCTTCGTTAGGTTCCACTGAGTTGTCCCATTGTTGTCCATTTTTTGTCCAGATGCTCTTCAGGAGTCGTCTCATATGAACACTGAATGTTACAAACAGTCCAAGAGGATCAAACACTGAAGAAACTAGAGATAAGATCTTCCTTTGGGTAATTGGGGTCTCAACTTCTTTGCTTGTACCTCTACAAAACTGTAGACTATCATCGGTAATCGTCCACTGAAGCCCAAGCACGGATGAACCTTCCTTGCTGGGTTCTACTTCAACCTGCTTTGTGTTGCTGATTGATCTTAAGTCCTCAGGGATTGCGTTGGTTACCGCGTCGCTGTTGGCAATCCACTTCTTCAGTTCAAATCCATGTTTTGAGAGAAGAGGTTGCAGTTGTTTGAAAACCTTGATTGCTTCTTCAGTTGTTTCAACTGACTTGATGAAATCATCCATGTAGAAGTTGTTTTGAATTGTTTTTGCTGCAATTGGGAATTCGTCCTCGTTATCGATGGCTACTTGCTTCAGAGCGTAGTTGGCACATGTTGGTGAACTCTTTGCTCCGAAAACATGACGTTGATACTCGTAAATTTGCACAAGTTCGTTCATTGTTGGTCGCCACAGGAATCTCAGGGCGCTTTTATCTCTCTCAGGAACTTGCACTTGCAGAAACATTGATTCAATATCTGCGGTTAGGGCTATTGGTCCCTCTCGAAATCTGAATATTTTTCCAATCAATCCGTGTAATAGATCGGGTCCGGCTAACAGCTTGTCATTTAGGCATACATCCTTGTATTTTGCTGCAGCGTTGCAAACACGGCGAACTTTTCCTCGTTTGTTGGGGTTTAATACTGGATGGTGTGGCAAATATCATTCCTTTCCGAAAGTGCCTTTGACTTCCGATTTACCAAGGATCTTCACAAATCCTTTTTCAACATCTGTATCAATTGACTGTTGATACAATTATTTTAAATTTGGGTCTCGTTGGAATCTTCGTTCCAGCGAGTAGAGTTGACCTAGGGGCGAGCCGTAGTTGTTTGGAAGATTGGGTTCTGGTTCTCTCCAGAGCATGCCCACTTCGTACCGCTCGCCTGTAAACTTTGTCGTGCTCTCTAGAAACTTCTGAGCTTGCTGCTCTTTCTTTGATTGACTAAAAAACATTTATTTTGGAAGCATAAGTTTCTATGTCCCACCATGATTGGATACTTTCTGCCACTTTCACATCTTATGTTAAGGCAAAATGACAGACATTTTGAGTTTTCTTGCCTGTCATGGGACCACTGACTAGCATCCTAATTCTGTTAAGACGGCGAAAGGCTCACTTCGTGCTCCAGTCTTATAGTCCAATGGACGTTGAATTTTGTAAGCATTTTGTCCAAGTATGATGCCTACTTCCATAGGTTGAATGTTCTGTTAGTGAGAACATTTATGTGTCTGAATTTGTTCTTCAGTTGCTTGTAATCATATGTTGTGTTTCCCAATGAGATTGATGGGTTTGCAAACGCTTCGATCGAATGCACTTTTGAATGTAGTCCCTTTATTGTGATAGGAACCTTCTCAGTCCTCAAATCTTGCGTCCCATGTATGCCAGCTATGTTCAAGGTAACGTCCGTGCCTTTGGCTTGTAATTGATCTTTCACACTTTGGTCGATGAATGATACTGTTGACCCACTATCGAAGAAAGCGTATGTAGTCAACCTGTTACCACAGCTCTGAACCGATACTGGAACTATTTGAAGAAAACTAGTAACTTGGTTACTCTGGTTGATTGTTGCTGCGCTTACATTAACTGCGTGACTATCCTCGTCCATTTGGCTTTCTGAGTGTAGAAGTCTGTTGTGCTTTTTGGTACATCCCTTTATACCGCACGGGTGGACTTTACAATCTTTGATTGCATGCCCTTTCCCCAGACATCCATAACATAAGCGTTCTTTTCTCACTGCTGCATAGCGATCGGTGACATTCATATTCCTAAATATTGGACAGTTCCATTTTTTATTAGTGCCTTCCGCTAGTGGACAGTTGTTGTTTTGCATTTGCTTGGTTTCTTGCAGGTTTGAACTTGCACTGAAGTTCGATGTCGTCGAGAATCGTTTTTCTCTACTTGTATTGCTTCGGTCTCCTTCTTGGCGTTCCCCTTTAAACGCTGAAAACCCTTCATGCACGAATGCAATTCGTGATAGCCATTTTTCAAACATGATAAGATCAGGCCAGTCCTCGTCCTTGTCATCGACGTAGAACCACCATTTTTCTTTAAGAACATGTGGTAGCTTATCAACTGCCATGTACAATGTCGCACTTGATTGCAAATCGCCAATATGTTTGTACTCTTTGAGCACCTTCACGAAGTTAGATACAATAACAGAAAAATTAATCAGGCTGGTTGAATCATGAGGTTTTACCTGACTTGCTTTGCGAAGACTCTCCAGTTGTGAATCAATGATCACATGAAGCCTTCCAAACTTCCTCTCCAGAATGCTCCATGCAGCACCATAGAATTGTTCAGAATAGCGATCGTGATCGTGATTGTTTGATTTTCCGTTTCGTGTAACGGTGTTCAGTGTCCTGTGGCTTGTGTTGTCATTCCCTTCTGAGAGACAACGATTTTGATCAGTTGGCAATGAATCGTTTACAGGCGGTTCTGCTTCAGATGCAGAAACAGTTGAATGACTTTGTTGATTTGGCATAATTTTCTCTCCGTGAATATATGGCAACCAATTTGCGTTTAACGTTTGTAAGAAATTTAATCGTTCGGCTTCGTAACGTTCAAACAATTCAGAATCACGAAGAGTATTTGTTCACTTCCGATGAAGACTGCAAAGAGAGTCGTCAAGTTTCAGTACCTGTTTATAGATGGTCTTGAGTTTGCTTGATCTATCGTTGTTTCTGATTAGCTCTTGGCCCTCCTCAGTTTTTTCTTCGAGTTGTTTTTTGCAGTTGCTAATCTGTCTAAGCAAAATGTCTTGACTCTGTGACGGAGTCACTGCGTTTGTACTTTGGGACTGCAGCTTGAATCTCTACAGTGCTTTTGTTTATTTGCTTTAATTAAGCCTTGCTATTCAACTTCTAAAGCACTTTGCCTAATTGGCTTTGCGTCGTTGAGTTTTGTTCTCGTTCGTCGATGACTTCGTCACTTCGACTGTTGGGTTGGACGGCAGTTTATTCCACTGTCCGGGTCGGCAGACCAAATGTAACGGCTGCTCTCCTTGTGTTTCACAAAGAAAGTTTTACACCGCCCAGTTCGTTCTGAGTGGTTACAAAATCTGTCTGGATACTTCGTTTATGCAGTTTGCTTTTGTAACTGTATATCCGCTCTGCTGTACTTACCATTGCATTACAAATTCAGTTCGTAACTATTGGCTAATCTTAGTTTTTTCAACTATCAATTTGAACTGGATTGCTACCGATCACACAATACGGGATCTCTTTATGTATACCAGTTCAATCCGATAGAAAAAACAAATCGAAGACAAAGATATATGTCTAAGAACTGTTTGTGCAAAAATATTTAAGTTTAAACGTAAGTTGGCTTTTGCTGTTTGTACTCACAAGTTGAGGATACCAGAAGTTGGGGTTGTAACAGTTGAACTTCAGCTCCAATAATTCGTTGATACAAGACACAGTAACAGAATTTACTGCTCAAGAATAATATTTTGAATACAAGACGCAGTAACAATTTACTGCTCAGGAATATTTCTAGTTCAAGACACAGTAACACATTATTTACTGCTCAAGACAGTTTGATTTGCAATATTTTGTTGAGTTATACTTTCAGCCGTTTTCTGCGGCCACTATGTTGAGTTCTGTGTTGCTTTTTTGTTATTTCTCCCTTTTTCTCATTTTTATCACGTGACAAACTGTAACTAGAACTATAACTATAACTATAACTATTAAATGACTAGGACAACAGAAAGTGTTTTGTTTCTATTTTCCCGCCTACGCAAGCTTAGCGAGCTCAGCTCCAACAAGTGACATTGATCAGGGCTGCGCTACCCTCATCATTGATTGTGCACAGTGGGTGGACACTTCTCTTGTGCCTTTTCCACCATCCTACAGTCTTGTAGGTCTTATTGCACCCAGTCAATGGACATTGATAGCGCGTGTTTCTCGGTGCAGTCACACTTTTTTGATCTTGATCTGTTAACAGTCAGATCGTGATTATTCCTCACATGCCGCTGCATTTCTTTATTTGTTGCAAACATGCGGCAGCAGTTTCTTGCCATGCACCTTATTGTAAGGTTTCTTTGACAGACATTTGTTAATGATTGATCAACTTCATCAGTATATGCCAGTTTCCTGGGGTGTTTCTACCCACCACTCAACGTCAACCACTTTCAATAGTTTCAGGTCGGTTTTCAAAGCCCTTATCCAGTCTTTGGCGCAAGTCTTTCCTTGCTTGCAGACTGATATTAGTTCGATTTCATTTAGTCTCTTGATGCTAATCCGTAAGTTTGCCCAACGAACAGCCAGCTGGCTTCTGATACTCTTTATCGGGACATTTTTCTCGGGTTCAGTCGCTTTTAACTCGGATTAGCTGTGATCTTTAAGATCATTCTCCTAGCTTTTTTGAGCACGGCATTAGGCTTGTCTGTGTCTACTTTTCGTGTGATTAAAGTTTCTAAGCCGTAGAGAAGCACAGGTTTGACGAACACCTCTATAATCAATACGTTTGTGTTAATCTTCATTACGCCACTTGTCAGTGCCGGTCTAAGCTTACACAGAGCGGCTTTTGCTTTGACACAATTAGCGGACACTGCTTTGGAGGGATCTGAGTCTGTTCTGATCACGCTGCCAAGGTATTTTAAGTGTGTAACTGTTTTCAGTGCTTTGCCCCCTAACTCTATGCTTACTTATGTGTCAGATATAGCAAGCACTTCAATTTTCGTGAATGATATTTCCATCCCGGCCGTCTCAATTTCTCTATTTATTTTGTTGGGTTTTTCTTGTATCTGCTGGCCATTTTCAATAGTTGTGCAAGGACTTTGTTATGCAGATTTGCATATTCGGTCAAAAATTAGCGTGAGAAGGTTTGGTTGCAACATCGTAAAGCTTTAGATACTAGATAAAGCTTTCAGATGGATTGACTCTGATCACTGCCTCGAT
This sequence comes from Convolutriloba macropyga, assembly GCF_964194025.1. Taxonomy (NCBI): domain Eukaryota; kingdom Metazoa; phylum Xenacoelomorpha; order Acoela; family Convolutidae; genus Convolutriloba; species Convolutriloba macropyga. Next base: position 6,271,230 of record NC_134470.1, read on the forward strand.
CAACCAATCAGCTACTAATGCATATGAAAAAAAGAAACTACGTTGGTTGTTTCTTCGATGTAAATTATTATTCAGTTTATAAGTAGCGATCTATAACTTTTATAGACTGTTATGAAGAGCAGTTGACTCTTCTATTGAGTGTAAAATTATTATTCATCAACTTTGGATTTTAAAGTTCAATTTTTACTAGATATTTATAGTGGCACATCTATAAGTTAAACTTGTATTCTCAGACAGATAGTTAGCAACAAAACATTGACTGAAGCTTGGTAAATTTTAGAAAATTTATGAAGGCTGTTCATCGCTAATTATTTTCTTAGTTTCAATTAGTTAAAGCTCCTGTACTATGCTGGAGAAAACGCCTAATATTAACTGGAGATTGCTAGTCAAGTGGCAAAAGTGAACAATTAGGCCAGCGTAAAGCTCGAACCAGACTGTGAAGGTCGGGTTCTGCCGAGGTTCGTAAGAAGCTGCAACAGTTATATAGCTCGGTAGCATTTATAAAAGAGCATCTGCACCTGAACGTGATCAAATCTTTCATCCCACTTAGGGGGGGGGGGGGGGGGAGGCGTGCGAAAAGGAATTTTTCTAATATTTTACCATGCGTACCTAATTGTCCGTTATAGTGAAAGAGCGCTATCGTTTTGTGTCGCGATCATCGTACAAAATACAAAATTCTTCAACTAGGCTGCACATGATCGTCAGAAAATGAATCTAGAATGAAGTTTTTGTGGACTTAGGACTTAACGAGCTTATGAAAAGAACTTGCGTGGTAATGATTTAATTATGTTGTCTCATGATTCGACAAGGCGCTGTGATCATTCGAATTTGCACGACCAACAGTTCGGCTCAGACCATGCCAATATCGTCTGGGAGGTTACCCAAATATACATTAAAGTTTGATTCATAATTCCACCACCTGACTCCGGTAAATTTTACCCAAAGACGTAGATTTGAGTGTTATGCCAACAATGAAGTAGATAACTTACCAACTGCTTTACCGGCCCTTGCGAAGAGCAATGCACCGTCGACGTCAACGTAGACAAACTCCAGGTATTCAAGGTCGCCGTTTGCTGCGAAGAAGGGTACAACTACACGAAAACACACATCAACTTGGCCCTAGTTCGACACAGCAAACAACAACTTCGGGTCTTTCCCATTATAGCCCCCCCCCCACAAAATTATAGTCCCCCATTATGGTATAATTACCATGATTGGGGGGGGGGGGGGGCTATAAGTTACATGCCCACTAAGCTGGGGGGGGGCTTTAATGGGAAAGACCCAAAACTTCTTGTAAAACACCCTTTTAGCCACGTTTTTTTTTAAAGATGTCAAGAAAAAAGTCGGATCTATTCTGTTTCGCAACCCCCCCCCCCCCCCACCAGTTTAGTAAGCATAAATCTTTTATGACCCCCAGGCACAGGCGCTATTTTCTTTTACATAGTAACGTGCTATATAACAACATATAATTTGTAACTGGGGGTCATAAAAATCACGGGGGGGGGGGAACAGAATAGATCCAAAAAGTCTTTATAATTGAATTCCACTTGGACTGATTAAACATGTTGAAATGTAAAAGAACTCGTTCTGTACACTGCACCGGATCAGCATTTTTTCCTCCGGCTGAGATGCCAGACCATAATAACCTCTGATTAGTTCAGCAGCAAAGTGGGAGCCCGTACCTAACTCTCAGCCGAATTCAGTACTGAGTCAGTGTCTAATTCAGGTCACATTTTGCAATGAATTTGTCTGATTCAGAGCTAATTCAGTGATTCATTCTGAATTATATTCTGATTCAGAGGAATACAGAATTTATTCTCTAAATTTCGCTCTGATTCAGAGAAATTCAGAAATCAACTCACAGTTGGTTCTGAAATCCTTCTGAATCAGCACTAATACTTAAACTTTCTCTGAAATTGTTCTGAATCAGTACTGATTGTCACTGAACTGTAGGTACGGGAGAAATTGAGCTCAAACTTATAGGGCCGGGAGCTTCTTTTGAGCGCACGGCAGCCTGTTTGACATTGGGTTATCGTGCCAGCATTATGTATCATTGACATAGGAAAGTCAATTTTCAAACGATTGATCTGTCTGACTAAATTTTAAAAAAATGATATTCTTGATCGGATGTTTTCGTGCACACAACAATTTGTTTTGAAAAAAATATTTTAGGGCGTTGTTAAAGCTAGTCAGTGATCAGATTATGTGACGAAATACTAATTGTGATTAAAGACGACTTCGGACGCACATCATACATGTTTTTGGGCTTCAATTGGTTGCCAAGGGGGGTTAAAATGATGTAAGAGTGAGGGGGTAAAAGATAACTGAACCTCTATTCTTCCTCCACGGGGAATAACTCCCCTCTACAGTCGGGGGGGGGGGGGGGTAAAATGATGTAAGAGTTGGGGGATAATGGAGAAGTTACCCCAAGACTCTTACATCGTTTTAACCTCCTATTCAAACCAAAAAGATGTAAGAATGGGGGGTTAATTTATCTTTTACACCCTCAATTTTAAATCATTTTATCCCTTTCCTGGTAGTCCTTTGCAGCCCAAAAACATGTAACAGTTTGAGCTGTATTTTCCTAAAAAATCCTTCCTATGCAGCCGCACTCTTACCTTTTTAGGGACGGAAAAATTCGACCAGGGGTGTGTTTGTAATTGGGTTTGATTATTGGATCTAAATTTCAGGAAAAATTCTACTTGCTGTGGTTGAGAGATACGTCGGCTCCCAATCGGTCCGGACTGAAATGGGGGTCATGTCCAAAGGTGGGACTCAAGCTGGCCCAGTTTACTGCACCAGTATCTTGGGCTGGGTAAGTTCCACTAAGGTACGTCAGATCACGTTGCACTGTAAAGATTACATTCAATAATAAATGTATCACTCCAATATATCGGGTTTTAGTGACTATAGTCCTAGGGCTCTTGGCCATGTAATTTAATTCAATATTTACTCCCTCCCCCCACCTGGAATTAATAGGTCTTTTCATAAATTCCAGGTCTCGACTAGGGTACAACTCGATGGTTGCCTGGGTCAAGGTTTCAACGGTAAATGGTAATATTTGCGGTGAATAATGTATATAGTTCTAAGAACGATAGGTTTTAGCGCGGAAAGGGGGAAATTGAAACTTTTAACGCTATAAATTACACCTGTCAATTCGCCGGTAAAAACACCTGTTTGCATTGAACTTCTATAAGATTTGCGCTTTTTCGACGTGAAACTTCACCGCTAAAAAATGCTAAGCTTACAAACATTTACAGCTATAAACCGTAAATCTTATTTAAAAAATCTCCGTTTTCACCGCTCATTGCGCTATTAACTCGCAACAATTACATTGTTTTTTTTCAACAAAACCTCAACTCGGGTGATGTACGTCGACACAACCGACGTTGTTTTGCATGCTCTTGGATATGGTATCCAAGATCGGTGTATGGTGGTCAACCCGGGAAAGAACTGAATACTTTCAAAAAATCCTGCACAAATGTGCAAAACGAATACCCAACAAATATCCTTATAATTTTTCAAAAAAAAACTACGCGATTTGAATCATATGTTGACATGTAATTGTTTAACATTTGCATTTGGTCGTAAACTTAAATGTCTGAGTTATAAAAACATTGTTTTCAAAACGGTTTTTTTTAGCAATTGAGAGCCTTGAAATTTATTCGGCTTTTATTGCAATCTTAATCATTACTAATTAATCAATCAGTGGATCACAGTGTTTCATCCAGATCGGTTTTGGGCAGTTAATCGAAGCAAACGATGTTTCATCGGTTTTGAAGCAAGCGCAACAAGTAAATTAATTAATCAATGCAAACGCAACAAATAAGCAGCTATGATTTTTTTGTTACTCTAGTCTAAGATTTCCCTAGTCGAGACCTGGAAATATTAAAAGACCGTCCTCGACAGATTTAAGGTATATACCTTAAATCTGTCGAGGACGGTCTTTTAATATTTAAAAGACTGTCCTCCTAATTAGGTTAAGTTTTCAATTTTGAAACACTGCATAAATTGTAACCTTAAATTTATAGTTACATCAATTGAGAGACATTCAATTAGGCCGAAACACTTCGCGTCATGTCTCTATATTATTTTTTAGCACGCGGTTGACAACAGTTTTCAAATATTCTGAAGAACTACACCTCCTATTAGCCTCTCTTATGAAAAATTTACAAAGAATAATCACATGTCACCATCAAAAACAGCAACTTGGAAAAAATGTTGAAACTGTCGTCGACTTACAAACTGGCGTCAGGTAATGGAGCAATGAATGATTTTAAGGAAAAAATAGAAAGAACTAAATTTCAGCCGACAAACTGTTATATGGGACTCGTAGTTTCTGATTCGGTAATTATATTTCTACATTTCAAACAATTCTCAAGTTTCACTGCCCGTGTCGAGGTCTTGTCGAAAAAACAATTTTGCGGTGAAAAAATAATTTTTTCGGCAAAGCAACTTTTCACCGCGCACATCTTTTTGTAATATTTGCGGATTTTGGGCGTGAAATTTTTATTTTAACCGCGTTCACCTGATTTCTTACAGAAATGGAACTGGCGTAAACAGCTTCGAACCCCACGTTGCACTGTAAAGATTACATTCAATAATAAATGTATCACTGCAAGATATCGGGTTTTAGTGACTATAGTCCTAGGGTTCTTGGCCATGTATTTTAATTCAGTATTTACTCCCTCCCCCCAACTGGAATTGGTAGGTCTTTTCATAAATTCCAGGTCTCGACTAGGGTACAACTCGATGGTTGAGTGGGTCAAGGTATCAACGGTAAATGATAATATTTGCGGTGAATAATGTATAGTTCTAAGAACGATAGGTTTTAGCGCGGAAAGGGGTGAAATTGAAACTTTTAACGCTTTAAATTACACCTATCAATTCGCCAGTAAAAACACCTGTTTGCAGTGAACTTCTATAAGGTTTGCGCTTTTTAGACGTGAAACTTCACCGCTAAAAAATGCTAAGCTTACAAACATTTACAGCTATAAACCGTAAATCGTATTTAAAAAATCTCCGTTTTCACCGCTCATTGCGCTATTAACTCGCAACAATTACACTGTTTTTTTTCAACAAAACCTCAACTCGGGTGATGTACGTCGACACAACCGACGTTGTTTTGCATGCTCTTGGATATGGTATCCAAGATCGGTGTATGGTGGTCAACCCGGGAAAGAACTGAATACTTTCAAAAAATCCTGCACAAATGTGCAAAACGAATACCCAACAAATATCCATATTATTTTTCAAAAAATGCTACGCGATTTGAATCATATGTTGACATGTAATTGTTTAACATTTGCATTTGGTCGTAAACTTAAATGTCTGAGTTATAAAAACATTGTTTTCAAAACGGGTTTTTTAGCAATAGAGAACCTTGAAATTTATTCGGCTTTTAATGCAATCTTCACCATTACTAATTAATCATTCCGTGGATCACATTGTTTCATCCAGATCGGTTTTGGGCAGATAATCGAAGCAAACGAGGTTCATCGGTTTTGAAGCAAGCGCAACAAGTAAATTAATTAATCGATGCAAACGCAACAAATAAGTAGCTATGAATTTTTTGTTACAAGACTTCCCTAGTCGAGACCTGGAAATATTAAAAGACCGTCCTCGACAGATTTAAGGTAAATACATTAAATCTGTCGAGGACGGTCTATTAATATATAAAAGACTGTCCTCCTAATTAGGTTAAGGTTTCAATTTTGAAACACTGCAAAAATTGTAACCTTAAATTTATAGTTACATCAATTGAGAGACATTCAATTAGGCCGAAACACTTCGCGTCATGTCTCTATATTATTTTTTAGCACGCGGTTGACAACAGTTTTCAAATATTTTGAAGAACTACACTTCCTATTAGGCTCTCTTATGAAAAATTTACAAAGAATAATCACATGTCACCATCAAAAACAGCAACTTGGAAAAAATGTTGAAACTATCGTCGACTTACAAACTGTCGTCAGGTAATAGAGCAATGAATGATTTTAAGGAAAAAATTGAAAGAACTAAATTTCAGGCGACAAACTGTTATAAGGGAGTCGTAGTTTCTGATTCTGTAATTATATTTCTACATTTCAAACAATTCTCAAGTTTCACTGCCCGTGTCGAGGTCTTGTCGAAAAAATAATTTTGCAGTGAAAAAATAATTTTTTCGGCAAAGCATCTTTTCACCGCGCACATTTTTCTGTTATATTTGCGGATTTTGGCCGTGAAATTTTTATTTTAACCGCGTTCACCGGATTTCTTACAGAAATGAAACTGGCGTAAACAGCTTCGAACCTCTAACCTCCTGCGTGTTAACAGCTGTCTATTCTACTGCGAAAATCGCTCGCCTACTTCGAAGATATTTTTTGTGATTTTAAATCAGATTCAATAAATGTTATGAAAAAGTTTTGTAGGATTTGCGGTTCTTAGCGGTGATTTTTTTTTCACTTCTTAAGGGGTGAAAAAACGTTTCACTGCTACCAACGGGAAGCATGGAAAGTAAAAATTTCACCGCCAATTGCGCGGATATTGCAAAAATTCACCGCAAAAAAAATTTACAGTGTTTTTTTGGCGTGAATTTTTGTAAGATTTGCGATTCTTAGCAGTGAATTTTTTTACCGCATTCACAGTGTTCAGCGCTAAAAATTGTAATTCTTACATGTTTTTCACCGCATTCACCGCAAATCCTACATTTTTTAGGGTTTTTTAGCGTTGAAACCTCGACCCGGGTTTGTTAACCATGGAAAGAGCTTATATTGACATTAGGTTTATGCTCGACGGTGCAATATCGTCCTGCAAAATTTTTTAGATCTCTTTCATGAAGTCTGAATCTTTTATAGTGTTCCTTCTATATCGTTTCTCTAGAAGTGAAATAACTCTGTTATTCAGAATGAATACAACTGTTTCTACGAAAAAATAATTTGTAGCAGATTATTACAGAGACCTGTGTTTGCTTGTGTAGAATTAAGAAAAAACTATAAAATTACTGGTCGTGTATTAAACATTCCAAAAAGTGATCCCCTTCAGATCTGTTATAATTGTACATGTGGGCACTGATTACTCATGTTAACAAAACTCGTGATTATAAACTCGTGAAAATCGAGCACATGAACGAACCCAAAATTTGAACGAGGCAAAGTCTGGACCATAGACATTTTTGGTCTACTTGAGTATTTTCATAGGTAAAAATGGCCTGGATTTTTATTTCCGGAAGGATTTTTGAACGAGGACCTCTAATTGAAAACGTAAAATAATTACTTTACGTTTTCAATAGGACGTAGAAAATTCAGTTGTGTTTCTAAATACCCAGGTTAAGGTCCTCGTTCAAAAATCCTTATGGAAATAACCATCCAGACCATTTTTGCATATGAAAACACCCAAGTGGACCAAAAATGTCTCTGGTTCAGACTTTGCCTCGTTTTGTAAAACATTTTTAAAAAGCCAATGCTCTCGGTGGAATAGTAGTGAATCGCTGGCGGATGGTGGACACTCAACCCGGTTGATCCTTCTTACAACCTGATCCTATAACGAAATCATGCTGTGGGATACAAATATGTTGTTTCGTTTTCAGTAGTGGGTAATATGTGCTATCCAATCATATTAAAATGTGTTAAAAACACTTAATTTGAATGATTTGAAATCTTGAAAAATAAAAAGAAAAACTACGTAATAGGCAGACTTTTCATTTTATATTTTAAAATCTAAAATCACAATAATTACATGATTTTCTTCAATTTCTTCTAAAGCGAACCGATAGCACATATTACCCACTGCTCTTATGTCAACAAGAAAAAAAACTTCATTTAGAACAAATCTAAAAACTAAAAATATGTCAACATATGTGATCAGTTTATTATTAGATTAAACTGCAAATTAATTTTATGGTTAAACGAAATTTTACTAAAACTAAAATAGAAACACTGAAAGAATTAAAAAATCCAGAAAAATAAAACAGAAGAAATGGATTAGAAAATGGATTGATTAAATGAAAAAAACAAGAATATTATCGTAACATAGAAAAGTTGTCTGATCGATTAAATAAAGAGTTAACTTTACAAATTCAAAACATATCGAAAAATCAACTTTAATGATTGAGGGTTTACCTAATCAGAAAGTTTATAAATTCCATTGTCCTATTAGCTTATTAGAAACAGTATATTGGACAATAGCTTATTAGAAAGGTAGTAAGTTTACTGTTGACAATGAGATGATTAAAGTCCTAGTGAACAAAAAATTTGAACTAAAAACAAGTTAGGCATCTTCAAACAAATTTAAATTGAATGATGTAGACATATCTCTAGAAACAAATGGTAAAAGATTAAAACACCATATCTGTGTTTTTCTAAGGGTTTCACTATGTTTATCACTAATAATGATGTAACTTAACGAGATATAAAAGGAGAAGAAGATAAAATTAGAAGATTTCTAAAGAATATTAATTACGCGCAAAAAGGATATGCTAGGAGAAATAGATCAAGAATTGTTAGAAGTTGATCACTCAGGGCATTAACAAGATATCCCCTTAGTTGCAATTTCTAAAAGGTTATAGTACTAGTTTGTAGTAGTGACGACACTGTGTACGGGAGTGATGAAGAAATTAACGCTAGTGGTCTAGTTAACACAAAAGATTCATTGGAAAGATCAGAAATGCATATGCTAGAAACAAGAGCAGGACATGATGAATTATATGTTGAGTCGTTAAAAAATCTAAACATTTAGTACAAAGTAATGGCATTACCCGAGAACAACTAGATAATTATATTTCTAATTATGTTAAATGGCTCAACAACGACAACAACAGCAACTAGACGAAGAACTTTTAGTCCTCAAAAAACAAAGTTTAGAAGAAAAAGAGGAATAAATTTTTTACACAGATGAAACCTGTTCAGCTTATTTGATTGATAAGTTTTCTTTAGGTAAGTACAAAAATTAGTTTAAATTTATATTAACAGTCCCAGATGTATTTAACAAATATGCTTGGGCAAACAAATCTACTAGTACTACTAAATCTGTACTTAAAGAACATAAAAGTGAATAATGCTCAACATAAAGTGATCGAAAAGCAGCTTTTTGAGAGATTTAATAGAGCATTATTACATACAATGACACTACCAATGACGAGCATTTTGATGCTGACAAGGATTTTTGTTATAGCTTTTGCCTTTTCCAGCGCAATAAAACTCCTTGGGGATCCCGTATCGGTCAGCCAGTGAGTTTTTTGTGGTTTGGCTAGGGCTTTTTCGATCTAGACTTGCCTCCTCTCCGTTCCCTGGATCTGCTTTTGATCCCGGTTCTCCTAGACAAATTCTGTGAGGGTTTCGCTGATGGAATATGCGTGTCACATTTGTCCCCAGGGGTAGATACAGTAAACTTTTTAATATCCGCATTGTCTCTAGTATATCTGTCAAACATCGGATCTCACGTTTGGGTGTGTACACACTCGTTTCCTCAGAAAACTTTCTTTGTTTTCTTTTCTCATTTCTGTTTTCCTGTCTTTTTCTTCTTTTCAGTTCTCTTGGCGTTCCTCATAAGTTGGTAGAGTGGGGTAGAAGAGATCCCCAGCTGTTGGTTTGAGGCGCAGTAGTTGATCTAGATGCATGTTCTCTTTCGCCATGACTGCCATTTGTAACGTGTAAAACCACTTTTGTTATTCGATTTGGGGATTTGCTCCTGTATCCCAATATAAGGATACGCGATAGTTGATTTTATAAGCTTTGCCAAGTTAAGGCTGATCGAAAACTATCGTTCTTCGAACTATCACTATCAAAGTATAGAGGGATTCTATTTACTTCAACAAAGTTTTTTAGTTACGCTCTCTTGCAATAACAGATTCAAAGTAAATTAACAACAGAAAACAGAAATGAGTTCACTAACGTAGAGTTTTAAAAAAGCAATCATGAACTATAAAACAATACTTACTAAGTAAATTAAATGATGCAACAGGTGAAGATTTAAGTGGTATAGTTTCCCTAAATACGGGTTTTCCCCAGGGAATAGTGAGTACTCCATGACAAGATTGAGTTTACTAATGGCAAAATTAGTGAAAACATTTTTAATGTTGATAATAGTAGTGATAATAATAGTGATACTAGTAGTGATAATATCAATAGTGATATTAGTGCTAACCGTAAAGTTGTATCTTTTGCGGAAAATTATAGGTAAATAATATCAGGACCGTTTGAAATTGGTCAGACATATTTATTAAAGAATCTACTTATAAATAGATTATACATTCGTAAGTCATATATTCTTGATCCTACTGGTGATCTGAATGAGTTTGTTGAAAAATTAATTGAAGATGCTGACGTTGAATTTAAAGAAACGAAATACTTACCTTCACCTGACGATTTAACTGACGAGTTAGAGAAACTTATGACATTTGATGACGTAAGAGCTTTTTATTTCGTTTCGTGTCATCAATAATTGTTTTCCGTCTTTTCATAATAGTGGTGATTTTGTAAGATTGTGGTGAATGACTGGGAACTTTGAACAAATCATCAACTTTGTCATCAAATTTTTCAGCCAAATAAATAATTGATAAACGACTACTTAAAAAAAGTTAACCTCCATAGATAAGCTCCAAATTTTGATCAGAGAAGCCCAGCTCTAACTGTATCAGGTCTATTTGAATATTTTTGAGTCTAGAAGAATTCCCAAGGTAATATATTTTACGGATGTTCTTATTTGTTTTCAAGTTTTTGAACTATCATGGTGGGTTTGAATTTTGGTAATTCCAATTTTCGTAATTTTTAATTTGGTTTCACTTCACACACTGCATAATAAACTAAAACACCAATTACAGACAGCATGATAAATATCATGCCATCATCTTCTTCTTCCATCTTACTGACACAACTAAGTAATTTATATATTAAAACATGTAAATTACACAATACTTTAATAAACAGGAGTTATAAAGAAACTGATTCCCCAGTTGGCACGGGAACATGCTAAAAACTGTTTGTTTTCTATTGCCTGGGCGCTATCTTCTCCTTCGCACGCAAAAGGGTGCTTATAACTCAAACTGCTCACACAAACCTGAAATTTTTACTCATCCTGCGCAAACTAACCTCATCTGAGTTTAAATCTCATTCTACGCATACTAACATTGAACATAATTCATTCTACGCAGTTTTAGGCCATTCGGTTGCTGCTCTACACAGTAATATAAAATTCAGATTTCATGACTCAGAATTCTTTGCAATTCAATTCTCATGATTCATGGTTGAAATCATTTGCGGGCGAAATTCGGGCGACCACAGCAAAATATCAAACAGACGTAGAGCATAAAAAATTTTCCGACACCTTTTGCCCTTCCAATAATTTTTCGACTAAGAAAGCATTTCAAGAAGATGATAACATTTTCTTTAAGTTATATGAAGGAATTTGATGGGTAAATGGGTTTATAATCCAGAATAAAAACTTTGAACCTATTTTCAAAAATTTTTCTACAATTCCTTAAAATTACAATTAAAATCGTGAGATAATTAGCGCTTGACAAAACAGAAAACCGAAGTAAATTTCTTTCCAAGGAAATTTAATATCTTCTGATTTTATTCTGATTTTATCATTTATTTATTTGATCTCATGAGCTAAATGCTAAAAATTAGATATATAAGAGCTAAAAGTGTAGCAAATGTCAATTATAAAAATTTTAGATTCAACTTTAGGGCACTCTTTTTTAAAACCAAACAAGTTTTTTTAAAACCAAATAGTGTTTGGGATATATGCACTTTTTAGGCAATGTTTAGTTTTTTTTCAGAGAATTTCTGATACATTTGCAAATTAGTTTTAGTGCCCCTCTAACAGCATGTGGGCTCTTTTTGAGCGCTTGTCGTACATACTCTCAGTGGGTGGATTGCTTTTACTGTCTTTTACGCCACCCGAATAGTCATAATGTCTCCTATCCTAGCTACGTAGGGCAATAACCAAAAATTAAACTTTTCTGTTTTGTTTAGCAAAAAATTAATTTATAATTTTTGTACTGAAAACAAATTTTATATTATTAAACCTCCTATGTATATTCATAGTTATTTCAGCGAACTGAAGAGCATGTACTTTTTGGATTCTGCGAGTTTATCAACCCGGTTAACAGTAGGAGAAAATTGGGTTCAGACCCTATTTTTCAATTAACCCTCTGAAAACATTTTGGATAAAAAATTGGATTATTAGACGCAACTTTTGTCTCCTGTAGTACCGTAAATTTTAGTAGCCTGTGAATATTTGTTCAATACATACTTCTCTCTGTCCACTATTATATTAAAGTGTCACAATAATTGAAGTTCCTGGAACGAGTTTCATGTATTGATGAGTACTTCTCTTTGGGCCGGCTAATCTGTACTCATCAAGATCAATATTTGTTGAAACAACAGCGCATGAAAATCTATTATTTCGCCATCAATCTTTCATTATGCTTCAAGTCAAAAATTCTGCACATAAGAACTGCACATTTTAAAATATAAACGCACATTTTTTAACTTAAAAAGAGAGCTAGTTCCAAAAAATGGACGTCCTGGGTCGGCTTATCGGTACTGATCAGATCTTTTATCAAGTCTTAAGACTTGACTAGTCTTAGACAAGACTTCACGGCGGTTCATGGCGCCTCTTCGCAAAAACTCGACCAGTCTGAAAACAATTTTGAAGAAAATTTCGGATTGACCGAAATATTCAGTAACGTGCCATGATTCGCATAACAATCCAGTACACGTTGACGCTGTTTCCTCTGATTGCGAAGAACTGCCAATCGCTTGAAACCTTGAAAAGATGAAACGCTGATACACCCCGGGCCGAGGTGTCAACGCTAAAAAACGCAAAATTATGTAAGATTGGCGTTGAATGCGTAGAATTTATGTAAGATCTACGCTTAAGCGTAGATCTTACATAAATTCAACGCATTCAACGCTAATCTTACATAATTTTGCGTTGAATTTTGGCGTAGATCTTACATATTTAGCGTTGAATTTTAGCGTAGATCTTACATATTTAGCGTTGAATTTAGCGTAGATCTTACATAAATTCAACGCATTCAACGCTAATCTTACATAATTTTGCATTGAATTTTGGCGTAGATCTTACATATTTAGCGTTGAATTTTAGCGTAGACCTTACATAAATTCAACGCATTCAACGCTAATCTTACATAATTTAGCGTTGAATTTTAGCGTAGATCTTACATATTTAGCGTTGAATTTAGCGTAGATCTTACATAAATTCAACGCATTCAACGCTAATCTTACATAATTTTGCATTGAATTTTGGCGTAGATCTTACATATTTAGCGTTGAATTTTAGCGTAGATCTTACATAAATTCAACGCATTCAACGCTAATCTTACATAATTTAGCGTTGAATTTTAGCGTAGATCTTACATATTTAGCGTTGAATTTAGCGTAGATCTTACATAAATTCAACGCATTCAACGCTAATCTTACATAATTTTGCATTGAATTTTGGCGTAGATCTTACATATTTAGCGTTGAATTTTAGCGTAGATCTTACATAAATTCAACGCATTCAACGCTAATCTTACATAAATTAGCGTTGAATTTTAGCGTAGATCTTACATATTTAGGGTTGAATTTAGCGTAGATCTTACATAAATTCAACGCATTCTACGCTAATCTTACATAATTTTGCGTTGAAATTTGGCCTAGATCTTACATATTTAGCATTGAATTTTAGCGTAGATCTTACATATTTAGCGTTGAATTTGGCGTAGATCTTACATAAATTCAACGCATTCAACGCCAATCTTACATATTTTGCGTTGAATTTTGGTGTTGGTCTTACATATTTAGCGTTGAATTTTAGCGTACATCTTACATATTTAGCGTTGAATTTAGCGTAGATCAAACATAAATTCAATGCATTCAACGCTAATCTTATATATTTTGCGTTGAAATTTGGCTTAGATCTTACATAGTTAGCGTTGAATTTCAGCGTAGATCTTACATATTTAGCGTTGAAATTAGCGTAGATCTTACATAATTTTGCGTTGAATTTTGGCGTATATCTTACATATTTAGCGTTGAATTTTAGCGTAGATCTTACCTATTTAGCGTTGAATTTAGCGTAGATCTTACATAATTTCAACGCATTCAACGCCAATCTTACATATTTTGGGTTGAAATTTTGCGTAGATCTTACGTATTTAGCGTTGAATTTTAGCGTAGATCTTACATATTTAGCGTTGAATTTAGCGTAGATCTTACATAAATTCAACGCATTCAACGCCAATCCTATATATTTGGCGTTGAATTTTGGCGTAGATCTTACATATTTAGCGTTGAATTTTAGCGTACATCTTACATATTTAGCGTTGAATTTAGCGTAGATCAAACATAAATTCAACGCATTCAACGCCAATCTTATATATTTTGCGTTGAAATTTGGCTTAGATCTTACATAGTTAGCGTTGAATTTCAGCGTAGATCTTACATATTTAGCGTTGAAATTAGCGTAGATCTTACATAATTTTGCGTTGAATTTTGGCGTATATCTTACATATTTAGCGTTGAATTTTAGCGTAGATCTTACCTATTTAGCGTTGAATTTAGCGTAGATCTTACATAATTTCAACGCATTCAACGCCAATCTTACATATTTTGGGTTGAAATTTTGCGTAGATCTTACGTATTTAGCGTTGAATTTTAGCGTAGATCTTACATATTTAGCGTTGAATTTAGCGTAGATCTTACATAAATTCAACGCATTCAACGCCAATCCTATATATTTGGCGTTGAATTTTGGCGTAGATCTTACATATTTAGCGTTGAATTTTAGCGTAGATCTTTTATATTTATCGTTGAATTTAGCGTAGATCTTACATAAATTCAACGCATTCAACGCTAATCTTACATATTTAGCGTTGAATTTTAGCGTAGATCTTACATATTTAGCGTTGAATTTAGCGTAGATCTTACATAAATTCAACGCATTCAACGCCAATCTTACATAATTTTGCGTAGAGTTTTGGCGTAGATCTTACAAAATTAAGGTTGAACTTTTTGAATTCCGTTTCAGACCACTTTATGATTTCAAAAGTTTTTCAAGTTTTTTTTTATGAATATATATGCAAGTTCTACGCTTAATTGAATGCAATATATGTAAGATCTACGCTAAAATCAACGCAAAATATGTAAGATCTACGCTAATTTCAACGCAAAATATGTAAGATCTACGCTTTATAAGGATTGCGGCTCTTAAGGAAACCAAGGTACGGTGGCGCAATGGTAGAAGAGGCGACAAGTAAACAGGAGGTCAGTGGTTCGAGTCACATACCCAGAGCTCTACGCGTTGATTTTTTGTAAGATCAACGCTAAATTCAACGCAAAAATATGTAAGATCTACGCTAAATTCAACGCTAATTATGTAAGATCTACGCTAAATTCTACGCTAAATATGTAAGATCAACGCTAAATTCAACGCAAAAATATGTAAGATCTACGCTAAATTCAACGCTAATTATGTAAGATCTACGCTAAATTCTACGCTAAATATGTAAGATCTACGCTAAATTCAACGCTAAATATGTAAGATCAGCGGCAACTAGCGTTGACAAGTTGGAAAATTCACCGCCATTTCTTACATAATTTTGCGTTGAATGCGTTGAATTTTTGTCTTTAAATTCAACGCATTCAACGCAAAATTATGTAAGAAGATTGCGGTGAATTTTCCGACTTGTCAACGCTAGTTGCCGCTGATCTTACATAATTTTGGCCAAATTCCTCGGCCCGGGACTGATACGTTGAAAATTAGCCGAACGCGACGAATGGTCTAAAGCTGAAAAGCTGAAACGCCGAGTTAAGGGAGCATTTTGTGATTTTCAATATTTTGATTGTATAGATGAGTCCGACATTTTTCAGATTGTTGATATGTCAACAGGAAAATGGAAAAGAGCAGGAAGACTGAGCAGCCTCATAAATCCAAAAGATGTGGAACGACGGCTGTTATAAGTGTTCAAGTGGAGATTTTGGCCACGGAAACCTCCACATCGCAGCCCACCAAAATCAAACTTGATGGAAATATAATTGCAAATAACATTACCAGGGACTAGAGAATGCGATGCCACCCATGGCCGAGGTTTTTGGGTAAATTGTTTTAAGAAAAGCGGTGAATGCGGTGAATTTTTGTAAGAAATGCGGTGATTGCGGTGAAAATAAATAATTCACCGCATTACACCGCATTTCTTACAAAAATTCACCGCAAAATTCACCGCATTTCTTACAAAAATTCACCGCATCGACTTTTTTGGCAAATTAATGTAAGAAATGCGGTGAAAGCGGTGAATGCGGTGAAAAAAAATTCACCACATTTCACCGCATTTCTTAAAGAAATTAACCGCAAAATTCACAGCATTTCTTACAAAATTTCACCGCATTTGCTTTCCAACGTTAACTCAATCTGATTTAAATTCACGAGAAATATCAAAGAAGTATGTGACAGTTGGCGCAGTGGAACAATCAGGTGAAGGCATGTAGGAGGTTCGAAATCCTGTGGGGAAGATTATATTTTAAGAATACTGAGAAGGCGGAGAAAATAAATAAATAACCGCGATTCGCCGCATTCACAGCAAAAAGATGTAGGAAATACTCGGTGACAATGATTTTTTTTCACCGCATTTCACCACATTTCTTACGCAAATTCACCGCCAAATCTCGACCCGGGCAGAAGATGTACTAACACGGGAACAATTCCAGGAACAAGTTTGTTCAATAATTTTGTCAAAATTTAACGAACTTGGGTACGAGTTGATTCAGATCACCAAAATGGTGGGTATGCTCGTTGTCCTTGCATTTCCTACCAATTTTTTCTACGTGCCCCTAATTTGGTTGTCATTTGGATTGTCTGGTTTGAGATACTATAGAGCGAGCATACTCATGTTGCTGGTCAATGTGGTCAAAATTAAGCTGGTGTATTGACGCTCACTGTTGTACCGACGCTCACTGACGTTGTACTTCTACTATGTGATTTTTCTTAATATGTTCTTCATACTTTTTTAAATCCCAGTTCAAGCTCGTTTCAATGAGATATTTCCCGTTTCCTTCTAATGTCTACATCAAAATTACGAGTTATTCAAGATTTATAACTTTTCATTCCGAAAATTAGCTCTTGTGATCAGCACGTTGGCTAATAAGGTCTCGGCCACTGAAATTAAACTAACTTGTGGGGTACCAAAAATTCGCCACGTGGGCTCTACTTTCAGTGCCTACATACAGTTATCTTTTGAATTGTGTGGGTTCAGATATTAAGGAATGAGCACACTCATTTTTATGACCAGCGTGGTAAAAATTGAGCAGATGCACGACGCTCACTGACCCCGTATTTCTACTGAGAGAATTGTTCCAACATTATCTGTTATGTTTATATATCTTTTTAAAGCCCAGTAAAAGCCTGTTAAACTGAGCTATGTTTCCTCGCATTCTGATGTGTACTTTAGAAGTGATTCAAGATCTAGAAATGTTAACCCAAAATATAGCCCATGATCTCGTTGGGTAAAAATTTCTTGACCAACTAAATGAAATTAACCTTATTAATTAATTGTTTACCCGTGAGCTCTACTGTCAGCACATACCTTGTTTATATTTTTTGGATGGTCTGATTTGAGATATTAGGAAGCGATTACACTCATTTCGATAATCAATATGTTCAAAAATGAGCAGATGTGCCGACGCTTACTGATGTACCGACGCTCACAGGACTTGATTTTCAACCATATGAATTCTGCTGATATTTGTTATATGACAATTTAATGCAAATTCAAGCCCGTTCCAATAACCCCTTGACCATTGAATTTAAACTAACTTATGGGATATCAGCTTTTAGCCCCTGAGCTATACTTTAAGCCTCTACAATATGGTTAACTTTTGGATTGTGTGGTTTGAGATAGTAAAAGGCGAGCCAACTCAGTTTTGATGATCAATGTGGTCGAAAATGAGAAGGTGCACTGACTCTCACTGGTGTACTGAGACTCACTAACCTTGTATTTCTACTCTGTGGTTTTTCCTAATATCGTCTATGTAACATGTCAAAGCCAAATTCAAATGAGCGACGTCCTGTTTTCTTCGGATGTGTTTTTTGGAAGTTATTCAAGATTTAAAACTTTCCGCGCCAAAAATTAGTTCATGTGGTCAGCTCGTTGGCTATTGGCTAAAAACATCTCGATCGCAGAAACTAAACTAACGTTTGGGGCATCAAAACTTAGCGGCGTGTGCTATACTTTAAGTGCCTATAAAATATTTATCTTTTGAATGTTCTGAGTTGAGTTATTAAGGAACGAGCATAATCATTTTTATCGTTTTTGTCAAAAGTGAAAAAGTTTACCAAATTTCCATGGTGTTTCTACGCTCACTGACCTTGTTTTTCTTCTATGTGAATTCTTCTAATATGTTATTTAAGATTGAGAACGTTTTGACCCGAAATATAGCTCTTGTGGTTAACTCGTTGGCTTATAAATTCATGACCACTGAAATTAAACTAGGATATGGGTATCAAACGTTAGACCGTTAGCTCTACTCAATTTGATTATCAATGAGGTGACAACATGAGCAGTTGTACCGAAGCTCACAGTCCTTATATTTCTACTATGTGACTTCTCCTAATATGCTATATATGACAGTTTAAAGACGATTTCAATTCAGTTCTACTGAGTGATATCCCCCTTCCTTTTGATGTGTGCTTTGTAAAGTTGTCAAGTTATAGAATTCTTCAATCCAAAATGTAGCCCTTGCGGTCAGCTCGTTGGCTATAAACTTTTTGAGCACTGAAACTAAATCAACGTATGGAGAAACAAAACTAAAACAAACAACATGAGCTCTGCACTTAGCACCTAAAATATTGTTATCTCTTGGATGTCCTGTTTTGAGATAATAGTAAGAAGCAAGGACAGTCATTTTGATGATCAATGTGATCACAAGTAATCAGGTGTACCGACGCTCACTGTCTTTGTCTTTCTTCTGTGTGATTTCTCCTAATATGCTATATAAAATGCTTCAAAGCCATGTTCGATTCGGTTCTTAAGCCAAAAAGCTGAAACGCCGAGTAAAGTTGCATTTCGTGATTTCCCTTATTTTTATTGTATAGTTGAGTCCAATTCCAGAAACAAGTTTGTTAATTAATATTGTCAAAATTTAACTAATTTGGGTACGAGTCGGTTCAGATCACCCAATTTATGGGTATACCCGTTGTCCTTGAGTTTTCCGTGATATGACATGTATATTATTTCAAGCCAGTTTCAATGAGATTTTTCGTCTTTTCAAGATTTAGAGTTTTTAAACCCGAATGTTAACTGGTGTGGTCAGTTCGTTGGCTTAAAGGTATGGGGCGTCAAAAGTGAGCCCATTAATCTCTATTTTTAGTGCACCTAATTTGGTTATCTTTTGGATCGTCTGGTTTGAAATATCAAAGAGCGAGCACACTCATGTTGTTGGTCAATGTGGTCAAATTTGAGCTGGTGTATCGACGCTCACTTGTGTACCTACGCTCACTGACCTTGTTTTTCTTCTATGCAAGTTCTTCTATTATATTATTCAAGATTGAGAACTTTAGGACCCGAAATATAGTTCTCGTTGTCAACTCGTTGACTTATAACTTCATGACCACTGAAATTAAATTAACGTATGGGTATCAAATGTTAGTCCGTTAGCTCTACTGTCAGCATCTATGAAATGATTACCGTTTGGACGGTCTGTCTTTAGATATTAAGATGCGAGCACACTCATTTTGATTATCAATGTGGTGAAAAAAGAGCTGGTGTACCGACGCTCACTCTCATTATATTTCTACTAGGTGATTTATTGTAATATGTGATATGTGACATTTTAAAGCCAAGTTCAATTCAGTTATAATGAGTGATGTCCCCTTTCCTTCTGCAATATTTTTTGTAAAAATTTCAAGATTGAGAATTCTTCGATTCAAAAAGTGGCTCTTGCGGTCAGCTTGTTGGCTAAGAACTTCTTGAGCACGGAAATTAAATCAACGTTTGGGGTATCAAAAGTTAACCCATGAGATCTACACTTAGCATCTAAAGTATGGTTATCTCTTGGATGTCCTGTAAGGACAGTCATTTTAATGATCACTGTGATAAAAAAAATCAGGTGTAACGACGCTCACTGTCCTTCTGTTTCTACTGTGTGACTTCTCCTAATATGCTGTAATAACATTTTAAAGCCAAATTCCGTCCTAAAGCCAAAAAACTGAAACGCCAAGTTAAAGTTGCATTTCGTGATTTCCATTATTTTAATTGTATAGTCGAGTCCGACTATTTTTTAGATTGTTGATATGTCATCAGGAAAAAGTTACTAAAAAGGAAAAGAGCAGGAAGACTGAGCAGCCTCATAAATCCCAAAGATGTGGAACGGCGGCTGTTATAAGCGTTCAAGTGGAGTTTTTGGCAACGGAAACCTCCATATCGAAGCCCATCAAAATCAAACTTAAGGGAAATAGAATTGCAAACATCATTATCAGGGCCTGAATAGTGCGATGTCAGAAGATTTACTCACACGGGAACAATTCGAGGAACAAGTTTGTTTAATAATATTGTCAAAAATTTGTTAACTTGGTTAAGAGGCGGTTCAGATTACCGAATTTATCGGTGTGCTCGTCCTTGTATTTCCTACTGACCATTTTCTGTGATATTTTTAAACCCGAATGTTAATTGTTGTGGTCAGTTCGTTAGCTTAAAGGTATGGGGTGTCAAAAGTTGGTCCATGAGCTCTTTTTTCAGTGCACCTAGTTTGGTTATCTTTTCGATTGTCTGGTTTGAAATATTAAAGGACGAGCAATCTCATGTTGTTGGTCAATGTGGTCAAAACTGAGCTGGTGTATCGACGCTCACTGGTGTACCTACGCTCACTGACCTTGTTTCTCTTCTATGTGAGTTCTTCTAATATTTTATTCAAGATTGAAAATTTTTGACCCAAAATATGGTTTTCGTGGTCAACTCATTGACTTATAACTTCATGACCACTGAAATCAAATTAACGTATGAGTATCAAACGTTAGTGCGTTAGCTCTACTGTCAGCATCTATGAAATGATTACCTTTTGGACTGTCTGGTTTTAAATATTAAGAAGCCAGCACACTCATTTTGATTATCAATGTCGTGAGAAACGAGCAGGAGTACGCATGCTCACTGTCTTTATATTTCTACTAAATGATTTCATGTAATAGGCTATATATGACATTTTAAAGCCAAGTTCAATTCAGTTCTAATGACTGATGTCCCGTTTCCTTCTGCAATGTACTTTGTAAAATGTTTAAATTGTGAAATCTTTGATTTAAAAAGTAGCTCTTGCGGTCAGCTCGTTGGCTAAAAACTTCTTGAGCAATGAAATTAAATCAGCGTATGGGGTATCAAAAGTTAGTCCATGAGATCTACACTTAGCATCTAAAATATGGCTATCTCTCAGATATTCTGTTTTGAGATAATAATAAGAAGCAAGGACAGTCATTTTGATGAGCAATGTAATCAAACTTAATCAGGTGCACCAACGCTCACTGTCCTTGTGTTTCTACTGTGTGATTTCTCCTAATATGCTATATATATCATTTTGAAGCCAAGTTCGATTCCGTTCTAAAGAAAAAAGCTGAAGCGCCGAGTTAAAGTTGCATTTCGTGATTTCCATCATTTTGATTGTACAGTTGAGTCCAACTTTTTTTCAGATTGTTGATATTTCATCAGGAAAAGTTACTAAAAAGAGAAAGTGCAGGAAGACTGAGCAGCCTCATAAATCCCAAAGATGCGGAAAGACGGCTGCTATAAGGGTTCAAGTGGAGATTTTGGCCACGGAA
Source organism: Convolutriloba macropyga (assembly GCF_964194025.1). Lineage (NCBI taxonomy): Eukaryota > Metazoa > Xenacoelomorpha > Acoela > Convolutidae > Convolutriloba > Convolutriloba macropyga. Next base: position 6,293,016 of record NC_134470.1, read on the forward strand.
ACCTCCATATCGAAGCCAACCAAAATCAAATTTGATGGAAACAGAATTAGAAACAATATTACCAGGGCCTGCAGAGTGCGATGTCAGAAGATGCACTCACATGGGAACAATTCCAGGAACAGGTTTGTTTGATAATATTGTCAGAATTTAAGTAACTTGGGTACGAGTCGGTTCAGATTACCCAATTTATGGGTATGCTCGTTGTCCTTGCAATTCCTACTGACCTTTTTTGTGATATGTCATGTATATTATTTCAAAGCCCGGCCCAAGACGGTTTCAATGAGATATTTCGTCTATTCAAGATTTAGAGTTTTTAAAGCCGAATGTTAACTGATGTGGTCAGTTCGTTGGCTTAAAGGTGAGCCCATTATCTCTATTTTTATTGCACATAATTTGGTTATCTTTTCGATTATCTGGTTTGAAATAATAAAGAGCGAGCACACTCATGTTGTTGGTCAATGTTGTCAAAATTGAGCTGGTGTAGCAACGCTCTCTAGCGTACTGAGACTCACTGATCTTGTATTTCTGTTATGTGAATTTTCCTAAAATTTTCTATGTAACATTTCGAAGCCAAATTCAAGCTAATTCAATTGAGCGACGCCCTGATTTCTTCAGATGTATAGTTATTCAGGAAATTATTCAAGATTTAAAATTTTTCAATTCGAAAAATAGCTCTTGTGGTAAACTCGTTGGCTTATAAATTCATGACCACTGAAATTAAACTAACATACGGGTATAAAACGTTACTCCGTTAGCTCTACCCAGTTTGATTATCAATGTGGTGAAAAATGAGCAGTTGTACCGACGCTCACAGTCCTTATATTTTTTCTATGTGATTTCTTCTAATATGCTATAGATGACAGCTCAAAGCCAATTTCAATTCAGTTCTAATGAGTGATGTCCCGTTTCCTTCTGCAATGTACTTTTTAAACTGTTCAAGATTTAGAATTCTTCAATCCAAAAATTAGCTCTTGCGGTCAGTTCGTTGGCAAAAACCTTCTTGAGCACTGAAATTAAATCAAAGTATGGGGTATCTAAAGTTAGCTCATGAACCCTACACTCAGCACCTAAAATATGGTTATCTTTTGGATGTCCTGGTTTGAGATATTAAGAAGCAAGGACAGTCATTTTGATGATCAATGTGATCAAAGGTAATCAGATGTACAAACGCTCACTGTCCTTTTTATCAAGTGTGTGATTTCTCCTAATATGCTATATATGACAATTTAAAGCCAAGTTCAATTCCGCTGTAAAGCTGAAAAGTGTTAAGCTTAAAGCCGTGTTAAGGTTGCATTTTGTGAGTTTCATTATTTTAATTATATAGTTGAGTCCAACTTGTTTCAGATTGTTGATATGTCATCAGGAAAACTTACTAAAAGGAGAAGAGCAGGAAGACTGAGCAGCCTCCATCAATCCCAAAGATGCGAAAAGACGGCTGTTATAAGGGTCCAAGTGGACATTTTGGTCATGGGAACCTCCATATCGAAGCCCACCAAAATCAAACTTGATGGAAATATAATTGCAAACAACATTACTAGGGCTTGGAGAGTGCAGAGCCAGAAGATGTCTTAACACGGGAACAGTTCCAGGAACGAGTTTGTTCAACAATATTTTCAAAATTAAACGAACTTGGGTACGAGTGGACTCATATCACCGAAATTATTGGTATGCTAGTTGTCCTTGTATTTCCTACATACCGATTTTTGTGATATGTCAGTTATATTATTTGAAAGCCCTGCTCAAGCCAATTTCTATGAGATATGTCCCGTCCATTGAAGATTTAGTGTTTTTAAACCCGAATATTAATTGATGTGGTCAGTTCGTTGGTATAGGTTTGTGGGGTGTCAAAAGTCGGCCCATGAGCTCTATTTTCAGAGCCCGTAATTTGGATAACATTTGCACTGTCTGGTTTGAAATATTAAAGAGCGAGCACACTCATGTTGTTGGTCAATGTTGTCCTCTGGCGTACTGAGACTCACTGATCTTGTATTTCTGTTATGTGAATTTTCCTAAAATTTTCTATGTAACCTTTAGAAGCCAAATTCAAGCTAATTCAATTGAGCGACGCCTTGATTTCTTCAGATGTATAGTTATTCAGGAAATTATTCAAGATTTTAAATTTTTCAAGCCAAAAAATAGCTCTTGTGGTAAACTCGTTGGCTTATAAATTCATGACCACTGAAATTAAACTAACATACGGGTATAAAACGTTAGTCCGTTAGCTCTACCCAGTTTGATTATCAATGTGGTGAAAAATGAGCAGTTGTACCGACGCTCACAGTCCTTATATTTTTTCTATGTGATTTCTTCTAATATGCTATATATGACAGCTCAAAGCCAATTTCAATTCAGTTCTATTGTGTGATGTCCCGTTTCCTTCTGCAATTTACTTTTTAAATTGTTCAAGATTGAGAATTCTTCGATTCAAAAAGTGGCTCTTGCGGTCAGCTTGTTGGCTAAAAACTTCTTGAGCACGGAAATTAAATCAACGTTTGGGGTATCAAAAGTTAACCCATGAGATCTACACTTAGCATCTAAAGTATGGTTATCTCTTGGATGTCCTGTAAGGACAGTCATTTTAATGATCACTGTGATCAAAAAAAATCAGGTGTAACGACGCTCACTGTCCTTCTGTTTCTACTGTGTGACTTCTCCTAATATGCTGTAATAATATTTTAAAGCCAAATTCCGTCCTAAAGCCAAAAAACTGAAACGCCAAGTTAAAGCTGCATTTCGTGATTTTCATTATTTTAATTATATAGTTGAGTCCGACTTTTTTCAGATTATTGATATGTCATCAGGAAAACTTACTAAAAAGGAGAAGAGCAGGAAGACTGAGCAGCCTCCATCAATCCCAAAGATGCGAAAAGACGGCTGTTATAAGGCTCCAAGTGGACATTTTGGCCATGGAAACCTCCATATCGAAGCCCACCAAAATCAAACTTGATGGAAATATAATTGCAAACAACATTACTAGGGCTTGGAGAGTGCAGAGCCAGAAGATGTCTTAACACGGGAACAGTTCCAGGAACAAGTTTGTTCAATAATATTGTCAAAATTAAACGAACTTGGGTACGAGTGGACTCATATCACCGAAATTATTGGTATGCTAGTTGTCCTTGTATTTCCTACATACCGATTTTTGTGATATGTCATTTATATTATTTGAAAGCCCTGCTCAAGCCAATTTCTATGAGATATGTCCCGTCCATTGAAGATTTATTGTTTTGAAACCCGAATTTTAATTGATGTGGTCAGTTCGTTGGTATAAGTTTGTGGGGTGTCAAAAGTCGGCCCATGAGCTCTATTTTCAGAGCCCGTAATTTGGATACCATTTGCACTGTCTGGTTTGAAATATTAAAGAGCGAGCACATTCATGTTTGTTGGTCAATGTGGTCAAAACTGAGCTGGTGTATCGACGCTCACTGGGGTACCGACGCTCACTGACCTTGTACTTCCTCTATGTGATTTCTCTTAATATGTTCTAAATGCCTTTTCAAATCTTAATTCAAACATGTTTTAATGAGATATGTCCGGTTTCTTTCTGATGTCTTCTTCAAAAGTTATGAGTTATTCAAGATTTATTTTTTTTCGCTCCGAAAATTAGCTCTTGTGGTCAACTCGTTGGCTAATAAGGTCTTGGCCACTGAAATTAAATTAACTTTTGGGGTTTCAAAAGTTGGCCGCGTGGGCTCTACTTTCAGTGTCTACACATGGTTGTCTTTTGAATTGTCTGGGTAAAGATATTAAGGAGTGAGCACGCTCATTTTGAATACCAGCATGGTAAAAACTGAGCAGATGTACGACGCTCACTGAACCCGTATTTCTACTGCGACAATTGTCCTAATATGTTCTATTATGTATATATGTCATTTTAAAGCCCAGTAAAAACCTGTTAAAACTAGCTTTGCCCCTCTCTTTCTGATGTGTACTTTAGAAGTTATTCAAGATCTAGAATTTTTCAACCCAAAATATAGCTCATGATCTCGTTGGGTAATAACTTCTTGACCAAATAATTGAAGCTAACCTATGGGTAATAAAAATTATCCCGTGAGCTCACTGTCAGCACCTATCTTGTTTATATCTTTTAGATGGTCTATTGTGAGTTCTTTGGAAGCGAGCACACTCATTTTGATAACCAATGTGTTCAAAAATGAGAATCTGTACCGACGTTCAATGATGTACCGACGCTCACTGAACTTGATTTTCATCCATATGCAGTCTGCACATATTTGTTTACTGATAACGTCTTGTCCACTGAATTTAAACTAACTTATGGGATATAAACATTTAGCCCGTGGGCTCTACTATCAGCACCTATAACGTGGTTATCTTTTAAATTGTCTGGTTTAAGATAGTAAGAAGCAATCACACTTAGTTTGATGTTCAATTTGGTCGAAAATCAGCAGGTGTACCGACGCTCTCTATTGTACAGAGACTCATTGACGTTGTTTTTCTACTATGTGAATGTTCCTGATATTTTCTGTGTAAGGTTTCAAAGCTAAATTCAAGCCCAATCAAATGAGTGACGTCCCGTTTTCTTCAGATGTGTAGTTTGGAAATTATTCAAGATTTAAAATTTTTTGAAGCCAAAAAATAGCTCTTGTGGTCAACTCGTTGGCTAAAGAGTTCTCAGACACAGAAATTAAACAACGTGTGGGGTATCAAAATGTATACGCTGTGCTGTGCTCTACTTTAAGTGCTTATAATATAGTTATCTTTTGAATGTTCTGGGTTGAGTTATTAAGGAACGAGCACAATCATTTTTATGATCATTTTGGTAAGTATTGAAAAAGTGTACCGACTTTCACTGTTTTACCTACGCTCACTGACCTTGTTTTTCTTCCATTTGAGTTCTTCTAATATATTGTTTAAGATTAAGAATTTTTTGACCCGAAGTATAGATCTTGTGGTCAACTCGTTGGCTTATAACTTAATGACCACTGAAATATAAAATAACGTATGGGTATCATGTTTAGTCCGTTAGCTCTACTGTCAGCATCTATGAAATGGATATCTTTTGAATTGTCTGGTTTTTGATATTAGGAAGCGAGCACACTGTCAGCATCTATGAAATGGTTATCTTTCGGATTGTCTGGTTTGAGTTATTATGAAGCGAGCACACTGATTTTGATCATCATTGTAGCCAAAAATGAGAAGGTAGATAATTCACCTAAAATTTTCGGTAGATCATTTTAAAGCCGAGTTCAAGCTCGATTTACTGACTTATGTTCCGTTTCTTTCTGATGCGTAATTTGGTAGTTGTTCAAAATTTAGAATGTTTCAACCCGGAAAATAGCATTTGTGGTCAGCGTGTTCGCTAATAACCTCTCGACCACTGAACTTAAGTGATTCAAGATTTAGAGTGTTTCAACCCGGAAAATGGCATTTGTGGTCAGCTTGTCCGCTAATAACCTCTCGGCCACTGAACTTAAACTAACGCACGGATATCAAAAGTTAGCCCGTGATCTTGACTGTCAGCACCTATAATTTGATTATCATTTGAATTGTGGTTTCAGATATTACGTAGCGAGGACACTCATCTTGATAATCAATGTGGTCAAAAATTCAGGTGTACCGATGCTAACTGACCTTGCATTTCTACTTGGGATTTCTCCTCATATGTTCTATATAAAATTTTTGAGCAAAGTTCATCCCTTTCCTATTGAGCGATACACGGTTTACGTCTTTTGTATACTTTGTAAGTGGTTCAAGATTTAGAATTGTTCAACCCGAAGAATAGCTCTTGGGGTCAGCTCATTGGCCAATATATTCTTCGCCACTGAAATTAAATGAACGTATTGAGTATCAAAAGTTACCCGTGAGCTCACTTGTCAGCGCCTTAAATATCTCTTGTTTTTCCTGGTTTGAGATATTACGAAGCAAGCTCGCTCAATTTTGATGATCAATGTGGTCAAAAATAGTCAGAGGTACCATGTATTTTGACTATGTGATTTCTCCCAGAATGCTCTATATAACATTTTAAAGCTATATTCAATTCCCTTCTATTGAGCGATATTCCTTTTCCTTCTGATGTGTACTTTCGAATTTATTCAAGAGTTAATTTTTTTCAATAAAAAATAGCACTTCTCGACAGGCCGTTGGCTAATAACTTCCTGGCCACTGAAATGAAAATAAACCTCTGGGTATCAAAAGCCAGCCCGTGAGCTTCACTTTCACTGTCAATAGTTTAGTTATCTTCTGGATTGTCTGAACTTCAGATATAAAGGAACGAGTTAACTAATTTTGATAATGAATATGGCCAAAATTGGGCTGGTTTACCGACGCTCACTGAACTTGTATGTCTACAATGTGAATCTCATAACTTGTTCTATACGATATTTTAAAGCCCAGTTAAAGACAGTTCTATGAGTTATGTCCCCTTTCTTTTTGATGTCAACTTTAGAAGTTACCTTTTTCTATCCGTCTCCTCCTCTCCTCCTCTTTCTTTCTTTCTTTCTTTCTTTATCTCTCTCTCTCTCTCTCTATATATATATATATATATATATATATATATATATATATACCCGCTCTCTCCATCTCTCCATCTTTCTCTCTCTCTATCACTCTCTCTCTCTCTCTCTCTTTTCTCTCTCTCTCTCTCTCTCTCTCCTCTCTCTCTCTCTATCTCTTCTCTCTCTCCTCTCTCTCTCTCTCTATCTCTGTCTCTCTCTCTCTCTCTCTCTCTCTCTCTCTCTCTCTCTTTCTCTCTCTCTTTCTCTCTCTATCTCTCTCTCTCTCTCTATCTCTATCTCTATCTCTCTCTCTCTCTCTCCATCTCTTTCTCTATCTATCTATCTATCTATCTATCTATCTATCAAACTATCTTTCTCTCTCTCTCTCTCTCTCTCCTC
>NC_134470.1:6300069-6344626 GCF_964194025.1 Convolutriloba macropyga
CTGGTACTTCGCGTTCTCAAGAGATAGAAAGACCAATATAATAAATTATTTTTCATGGACTAATAATGTTTTTAGATAGTTTTTAGTTAAAAATAATAATAATAAACAAAAGTCTGTAGATTCAAATATGGCGACTTTAAATGGTTTTTTCAAGTCGAAGTCTTAAGTATAGATTCTTTTTGGTTTATGACCAACGGTTTATTTTATAAGAATCAAATGAACTGTTACCATGTAAGACTCCGTTAATTTTGGCGTTTTCCGGACCTATTTCTGATTATTTTTCAGCTATTTTTGACGTTTTTCGAGACATTTCAATTTTTGGCCAAGACTTGCCCAAGACGTGCCAAGTCTTGGCCAAGATATGACTCAAGACTTGTCAAGTCTTGGCCAAGACTTGTTCAAGACCTGATTCAAGACGTGCCAGGTCTAAAAAGTGACATGATCAGAGGTCCGATACAGTACTGATCGAAGACTTGCAATAAGACTTTTTCAGTGCTGATTAAGACTTCACGTTCAGTCCGGGTTGTACTTCACCGTTTGTACCATTCTACTGAGTCAATTAGTTTCAAGATGATAAGCTAGGTAAGTCTACATCGCGCGAAGATATGAGCAGCATTCTCTTACTTTAATCAAATAAGGCTGTAAAAAAAGCACTCCAAGGGCGGGCGTTTGGAGAGGGGTGTGTTTGTGAAGGCAAAAACCTCAATGTTCATTGTCATTACTTACCGTAGCTTGCCTGAACTTGGTCTGTAGTTCCTTTTTCGCGAAACCTGACCACAACGTTATTATTTGTCTGCCAAAATAGGTTATCCAACTCGTTCACGGTAGCAATGCAGAACTTGAACAAACTCTAAACAAAAGCAAAAGCTTTCCTTCTCTCAAGGAATACACTATGGTACCAAAAAGCTACGTACAGCATGATTTCTGCTTTTGACGCATGATTTGTGCTTCATAAGCATGAATTGCGCTAAGGCGTGAAAAAAGGTGTGAAAATTAGAAGTTTTAAGAGAAATTTCATTCTCAATTTCTTAGCTTAAACAGAAAAGATGGGTAAACCGCTTTGTTCTTTTACCGTTTGCCAAGTTGTTACGCTGCGAGATGTCGGATTTTCATGGTCTAAAATACAAAAACAACTCAACTTGAAATCAAGATCCAGTGCACAGTATGCATACAAACGTTACCTGAAAAACAAAGTTTCGAGGCTCAAAAATCGAGCGGAAGACCATACAAATTGTCCAAAAAAATCAGAAAAAAAATCAGTTACCGATGTTTTGAAAGATCCCAAAACCTCACTGGATCGCATTCGAGTGGCTCATAACGCTTTCTCTTGCAACGATACAACTTCCAGAGGTACAGTTAGACGAATTCTCAAAACATATGGCGTTTTTTCAAGGAATGCCACCAAAAAGTCAGTTTGAAGAAGAAAAGCAAGTGTTCGGACAAACAATTTGAGTCAATTCGTACAAACAATCGGAAAAGCAATTTGGGTTCGGACAAACGATCACTTATGTTTTCGGGTGCAATACGATCAGATGAACGGAAATTGCTTGTTAAGTGTCCAAACAAGCTAAACGCTGTCGGTTATTTGGAAATTTTGAAAATTTAAGAGGAAAAAAATGCATTTCCTGGGCATTATTTTTCAACAAGATAATGCTCCTGTGCATAAATCGAAGATTATCGGCAATTTTTTCCAAGAAAAAGAGTGGAGGGTACTAGAATGGCCAGCATACAGTCCAGATCTGACTCCTATTAAAAATTTATGGGCAATTTTGAAGCAAAGATTACGAAAACAGACAGTTTTTATGGGAAAATTTAGAAGAAAAAGTGTATGAAATTTGGAATGAAATTGACACAGACGTCGTGAGAAACCTGTATGAAAACTATACAAACCGTCTACTAGACGTAAAAAAAGCTAAAGTAGCAATGACGCGTTATTAGAGAACCATTTTGAACCCAAAATGTCATATTATTTGATATTTGTATTGCTTTTTAAAAAATCTTTAGGTGTACGTAGCTTTTTGGTACCATAGTGTATCTTAAAGAAATAACTTTTCTCTTTATGGAAACTAAGGTTCAGATCTCAGATTAAAAAAGCCTATGATTCACGATAAGACTGACCACTTCAAGGCACAAATGATGAATGAAAAGGCTCAGCCAGGCACTATGTCCGACCAGAAGTTGTTTGAGCTTGTTATTGTTAAAAAATAAATATATCAAGAATGTTTCATTTTTGTGCGGTTTTAAGTCGTTAATAATAAGCTTATGAAAATAATCTGAAATAATTAAGTTATCAAATTAATCTTAAGTAGAAGTCTGTTCTTGATATGCGGCCCTGTGTTGAGTAAATTAGGGCTTCTCTTTTAAGGAGACTCGGCATTGACTCAAGAAAACCTTTTGTCTGACGTGATATGGACCTTTTGGACAAGAGCTAGATTTTTTGACGATTTTTGACGCTTTCTCAGCTATCTTTGACGTTCTTTTTCGGCTATTTTCGACGCTCTTGAGGCTATTTTGACCTTTTCTTGAGCTATTTTTTGACGTTTTAGGACCTCTTTTACTGCCAAGAATTTGTTTTAGAGTTGATAATTCTTGGTCAAGACCAGCAAAAATTTGGCGAAGTTTAAAATGTGTTCTGATAACAGCTCTGAATGAGTACTGATACCTAGAATTCCATTAAACTTGCCCAGTACTGATATTGATTTGGGGTTAAGAACAGGCCAGGAAAGTATTTTGTAGGGACTGTACGTCGTATGCGTTCGACAATTTAGTTTTGGTCGAAATCGTCCCCTTTGACTTTTTCTGTGTTTGCGTGGAGCCCAAATCTTGAACAGCGTCTTCTTTGACTAGAGATGGGGGGAGCAATGGATTGATCACCATTATGCTCCACTGCCATTTTCATCGGCAAAATTTCCCCGGAAGGACATTCTTCCCGAAAGACCTGTCATTTTGTTGTAAGAGGGGGGGGGGGGGGGGTAAGATGTCTAGAAGTCTAGAAGTTAATGGGGATAAAAGAGTGATGAACGACTGATGGGGTAATTTGGTCTGAGGGGGAGGGGGTTGCAAATTGTTGTAAAAGTGGGTTGCAATGGGCTGAAATGGAAGTATTTTTGAGGATTTATCCCTCTGACCAAAATTGCGATGTAAGAGTGGGCTGCAATGTTCTACAAATTGAGGGAGTTTTGAAGAATTACCCATCCCCCCACCACACAAAAAGTGCTCCGTAAGAGTGAGGTGCAATGGGCTGCAGTGGTGAGAATTTTGTGGAATCATCCCTCTCCCTCACCCGAAGAACCCGTGCTGAGGATAACGACGAAAAAACGACTATCATTTTGTAGGAAATCGTCGCTTTCGTCGTTTGTCGTTTTCGTCGTTTTTTCGTCGTTTTCTTCGTTTTCATTTCAAAAAACGATCATTTCTTACATAAAAATAACGACGAAATAACGAACAAAACAACGATTACCACGTAAGGGCTTTGATCGTTTTTGTCTAAGGAAAACGATCAAAAAACGACGATTTCTTACAAGTGAAAAACGAAATTCCTCAACACGGGAAATTTCCGATGTCAGACGGGGCTCCATTGGGCTGCAATAGGATGATGGGTGAAATGGTGTAAGAGTTTAGGGCCAATTTGTCCAGTGGTGGTAAAATTGTGTAAAATTTGTGACGCCAAAGGGGTGAAATGGTATAAGAGCGAGGGGGCAAATGCTAAATTTACCCCCTGCTCTTACATCATTTAAACCCTCCTTGACAGACCAAAAAGAAGTAAAAGTCGGGGTTAATTTATCTTTTACACCCTCACTCTTATGTTATTTTTCCCCTTTGGCAGCCCAAGAAGAGACTTTTGAGCTCCATTTTTATTAAAAACTCCCACATTTCAGCACATCTCTTACATTTTTATGTGCGGAAAATTTCGAATACGTAGCTACGACGTACTTCTCATAAAGTCACCAAAACAGAGCTCGGGGGGGGGCATTCGGCTTTAATAGTTAATTATGTCAATCTCCCCTGCTGCGATTTGACTCTACCGGAGCATAATCATTGTTCCGCTCATGCGCGTACGAGCCCTAGTGACGAGTGAATTTAAAACGTGCGAGAATTTTGCAAGCTGATTCAAAACTTGCAGGTTTTTTGCTGCAGTCTTGTTGGATGGCAATCCAGGCCAAAAAATAAATCGGAGTGCCACTGTTTGAGGAAACATCTTCAAAGCAAATTCATATATACGAAACAAGTTACGAAACTGAAGTTCACGAATAATTTTTCAGCATTCATTGGGTCAAAATTCTTGCAAGTGAATCTATAGTATGCAGGAGCATTGGAAACAATTTGGTACCCTTAAGATTGCACTTGCAAGTTTGCTTCCAAGGTGCTTGCAAGTTTTCCAATTCGTCCGTCACCATTGAGAGCAACAAAATCAATTTTTTCTTTTATTTAGTGTCATCACAGGCGTTACATCAAATAACGCTGTTGGAAACTCAATTCCTCACCAAAAGTCCTAGAGCTCAAACTACTTTTTGCACTGAATTTGTCTGATTCAGAGCTAATTCAGTGATTCATTATGAATTATCTTCTGATTCAGAAGAATACAGAATCTTTTCTCTGAATTTTGCTGTGATTCAGAAATTCATAAATCACTTCGCAGTTTGCTCTGATGTCCTCTGATTCAGTACTAAATCATAAAATTTCTCTGAAATTGTTTTGATTCAGTACTGATGATCTCTGACGGTTAGGTACGGGTGTGCTCAAAAAAAGACACAGTAATTTGTTTTACGTGTGTAAGGAAATTGTTGAAAATGAGTACGGTAAGTGCTTAAAGTGATGAATTTGTAAATAGAACACGTTAAAAATGTGTGACGGAAAGGTAGAAATAACAGGAATATATAAATATATATATATATATATATATATATATATATATATATATTTATGTATATAAAATGCGCTGACACACGCTAAAAAAAATCTTTCAAGCGGATATTTTTAAAATAATTATCCGCTTAATGTGTTTATGAGCGCTGAAATTATGTAAGAGATAAAAATTCAGCACTTTAAGCCGGTAATTATATAAGTTTATCCGGAGGAAAATAATTTGTTTAAGAGCTGGCTAGCGAATTCTTGCGTAATTTTTGTGAAAAGTTGCGACACGGATAGTGTACGCTTATTATTTAGGAGGCTATAAAAAGTGATTTCAATAATCTCAAATGATTTTGGTAGATTAGTTAGTGCTAGTTGTGATGCCGAATGCAGAGTCTGATTCAGGTCACATTTTGCTCTGAATTTGTCTGATTCAGAGCAAATTTTGTGATTCATTCTGAATTGTCTTCTGATTCAGAGGAATACAGAATTTGTTCTCTGAATTTTGCTCTGATTCACAGTTGGTTCTGAAATCCTTCTGAATCAGTACTAAAACTTGAATTTTCTCTGAAAATGTTCTGAATCACTACTGAGTGTCACTCAACCTTAGGTAAGGGTAACGAATCACATTTTCACATGACTTTTGCTATTCTTCCAGTTACGGTATCGGAGCATCATTAACGCAGAAAAAGGAACTCGGCAAAATTGAACAAAATTCCTTGAACTAATGTTTAATTTCTAAAGCAGAAGTTAGTTATTCAATCATCTGACGTTAGGACCACGCCAGTTTTTAAGACTTATTTCGTTGCAATTTCACTGTTCGTGGGTTCCTACCCCCAATCATCCTTTACAGGGATCGAACACCGTTCATAAAATTCTCGAAAAATAAATATTCCGTTCTTAAATTTTTCGATGAAAGCGAAAGCTCTTCCTCTTCCAGACTTTTTGACTAGGTTTTAATAGTCGACAACACCAGATCGTTTAAAAGCGTTGGAAAGCATATATCAAGGCACCTGAAAATTAAAACCACTACTCAGTCTCGCCAAATAAAATTATCAAAAGAGCCATCAGTTTTCAATATATCTTAATATACAGGACAAATACTTAAAAAAAAACCAGAATGAATACAATTTTTACGCAATTGATGCGATAAAAATGTAAAATGAGCAAAAACTTAATCAAACCCCGAGATGATTATCAAACCCAGAATTTACACTAAACACTAAACAGCCATCAGTTTTCAATATATCTTAATATACAGGACAAATACTTAAAAAAACAGAATGAAAACAATTTTTACGCATTTGATGCGATAAAAATGTAAAATGAGCAAAAACTTAATCGAACCCCACCATGATTATCAAACCCAGAATTTACACTAAACACTAAACAGCCATCAGTTTTCAATATATCTTAATATACAGGACAAATACTTAAAAAAAGCCAGAATGAAAACAATTTTTACGCATTTGATGCGATAAAAAAGTTAAATGAGCAAAGATTTAATCGAACACCAACACGACTATCAAACCCAGATTTTACACTAAACACTAAACAGCTATCAGTTTTCAATTAATCTTAATATACAGGACAAATACTTAAAAAAAACCATAATGAAAACAATTTTTACGCATTTGATGCGAAAAAAATGTACAATGATCAAAAACTTAATCGAACACCAACACGACTATCAAACCCAGATTTTACACTAAACACTAAACAGCTATCAGTTTTGAATAAATCTTAATATACAGGACAAATATTTAAAAAAAGACAGAATGAAAACAACTTTTACGCATTTGATGCGATAAAAAAATAAAATGAGCAAAAACTTAATCAAACACCAACACGACTATCAAACCCAGATTTTACACTAAACACTAAACAGCTATAAATTTTCAATATATCTTAATATACAGGACAAATAATTAAAAAAACCAGAATGAAAACAATTTTTACGCATTTGATGCGATAAAAATGTAAAATGAGCAAAAACTTAATCGAACCCCAACATGATTATCAAACCCAGATTTTACACTAAACACTAAACAGCTATCAGTTTTCAATATATCTTAATATACAGGACAAATACTTAAAAAAACCATAATGAAAACAATTTTTACGCATTTGATGCGATAAAAATGTACAATGAGCAAAAACTTAATCGAACCCCAACATGATTATCAAACCCAGAATTTACACTGAACACTAAACAGCCATCAGTTTTCAATATATCTTAATATACAGGACAAATACTTAAAAAAAGACAGAATGAAAACAATTTTTACGCATTTGATGCGATAAAAAAGTAAAATGAGCAAAAACTTAATCGAACACCAACACGACTATCAAACCCAGATTTTACACTAAACACTAAACAGCCATCAGTTTTCAATATATCTTAATATACAGGACAAATACTTAAAAAAACCACAATGAAAACAATTTTTACGCATTTGATGCGATAAAAATGTAAAATGAGCAAAAACTTAATCGAACCCCAACATGATTATCAAACCCAGATTTTACACTAAACACTAAACAGCCATCAGTTTTCAATATATCTTAATATACAGGACAAATACTTAAAAAAAACCAGAATGAAAACAATTTTTACGCATTTGATGCGATAAAAATGTGAAATGAGCAAAAACTTAATCGAACCCCACCACGATTATCAAACCCAGATATTACACTAAACACTAAACAGCCATCAGTTTTCAATATATCTTAATATACAAGACAAATACTTAAAAAAAACAGAATGAAAACAATTTTACGCATTTGATGCGATAAAAATGTAAAATGAGCAAAAAGTTAATCGAACCCCAACATGATTATCGAACCCAGATTTTACACTAAACACAAATTAAATCTTCTGAATGGGGGAATTTCACATGTACGCAGACTTAGTAAATATCATAAAATTCTCTTCCAGCTGTTAAAGAAATTTCATGTAACATTGCACAAGATTACAATTAGTGCTTTTCATGAAACGGCTGAAGCTGACAAAACATTTAATTTGAAAAGATGACAAGAAGATGACATTACAACAAAAAACTAGAGAAATAGGCTTATACTTTCTACCGGCTAAAAATGCTGAAGTCTCACAATGTTATGATCGTTGCACAAAAAATTTAGCGTAGACAAAGTATACAATCTTTTCATTAGCCACAAGAAAACGAATCTCCAAAAAATTGCCACTAATTGGCATCACAACTATCTGCCTTCCAGAAAGCTTATACAAATGATCGTTCTGTTCACCTATGACGTGAAACACTTACGAATATAAATGAGGTATACCCTTTTGATACTAAGGAGACATAGGTAACCATCTTTACACATGTTTGTTTCAGTCGCCAAGCTAGAAAATCCAAGCCAAACTTAATAATGGCTCCCACTAAAGACTTTTGGAATTATCCCTGCTTCTTATGCGCATTTTTCACGGCTTTTGCGCATATGTCCTATTCCGGTTATTTAGTTTAATCATATATTTTTCAACTTTGAGATTCCTTCTCTAAATTTGTATTTTGACACCCATACCCTCTAGAAACAATTCCATGCGCGCAATTCAGACTCTTTATTATAATAGGAACTGAAAATATTGTATCCTAATTACCATGTTACAGAAGATGACGTGAAGATAATAACGGAGGTTTTACGTTTCTTGACACACACACACGTTGTACAATTTAAACAGCGAAGTCCGTGTAAGAAATCATTTCTTTTCAACCTCTCATCCTTTGAAAGGGCAAAGGGATATATTAATTTTTATCTGATTTGGCCTTTTATTATTTGTCTAAACAATCTCATTTGGATTTTTTTGCGATCACCCTCAACTTAAAATTGACAAGAAAACACCTCTGTTCATAGTTTTTCAAGTTAAGAAAAACGCATGTAGCAGATCAAAAAAATCTCTAATTACTTAAACTACTTAAACTAAAATAAACCTTTACTCTTGTGAATTGACAATACGCAGTAGCCCATTTTTTCCAAGTAAATACCTGCTGTATAGTAGTCCTTACAGTTATCCCTAAACACTTAAGGGTGTTTGTAACAACTTACAACCACACAAGCGTTCTTTTGCAAAATTTTGATCTTCCTGTATTAGTACTGTACAAACTCGAAGTCAGGCAAACAACCCGCCATCACAACATTCCTAAAACATTTTTATTCAGGAATAAGTGCAAAATAATGGCAGGAAATTGCTATATATAACTTTTATTATGATCTGTTCAAATATCGAATCAGCGGACTCATGCGCAGACAGGTGTCAGCAATTAACCGTTTACCAATGCTTACGCAGGCCTTCGGGAAATTTGTGATAGATATCTGTAAGAAAATCCTATTCGTTCAGGCGGACACGTGTTATTGCTCAAATCCACGAAAGTTGTTTTTCACACAAACCGATCAGACATCATCGGGGAACAGCGCCCGAGCACCCAATTTTGGTTTTCGGCATCGTAGATACCAGTTGCCAACCCGCTGTTGGATACATAGAAATTGTCAAAAAAACAGATGCGGAATCTCTGTTGCCAATTTTGCAGACAGTTGTTGGCCGACAATCGATAATTCAGTCTGATGATTGGAGGGCAAACATTTCTCTGCAGCGTTCAGCGTGCCAACACAGTACTGTCAACCATTCAACTTCTTCGAGCTGGTTGCGGGAGTTCATACAAAAAAAACGGTTCTTACTGGAATGTCAAGAAAGCAAAAAAAATGTGGGGTGTCATCGAAACATGCATCATTGGTACTTACAAGAATTTATATGGACAGATCATTTCAAATGAAACAAATACTGCTTTAATTACATCTGCCTAAAAATCACTCATTTTCACACATTCAATAATTAATTCCTCAATTGCCTTGTTTTATTGGGGGCAACCTTTACGAAACCCGGGAGTTTTTTTTAACAAATCTCAATAATGAGAATGGAAGTTAGGAGCTGGACTAACAAGGCGTACTTATCAATCCCCGTCAAATCATAGCCATAACACTCTTCGACGCGACATCATTTTTTCCTACCCCTGAAAACAAAAATCTTCTCAAAACTACATCACACTAAATCATTTATCACTTTTTCTTCAATAACACAGAGTTGTGTCTTTCTCGGTCTCATTTTGTTCTCCAGCCAATAAAAAAAACGTTGCGTATCTAAATTTTCCGAATTTTCTCTTTCTGCTTAACAAAATTCTTTTCTTAATTTGAACAAAAAAAATGGTTTTTTTTTCTTTTCTCGCAGTTACAAAGTTCCTCAACTTTTTAGAATCAGCACCAATTGCTGAATTTTACACCTAATGGTTCCAACTAATATGCTAAGACACCTAGCCACAATCACAGTGTCTACTAACAAAAACCAGCTAAGCAAATATGTTCAAATTCTATGTTAAAAACTCCTGATTCAGAAAATTTTAAGTATATTTCAAAATTCGAAGCAGAATAAATTTGATGAACATTTTTCCAGCTTTGATGACCTTTTTGTAGTCTTATCGCTAAGTTTTGGAGTGACTGTGTGCGTCGTCTGAATTTTCCATAACGAAGCGGTTGCCTTTTTCTCCCTACCCACTTACGCGCCTCAAGCAACATCAAAACGTTCAGAGCTGCTCTATGTAGACCTTGTCTATACTCCAAATCTAGATGCTACCCCTTTGTCTGACCCTATATGCTGTTTCGACTATCCATAATTAAATGATGAAATCCAAATTAAGCAAATACTGATGACCCTCCTTTGTTTTCTCATTTGAAGAAAAAGACTAGAGTAATGCTGAGCTCTTTCTATGCATCTTCTCTTCGGATTGTCTGAATCTCATCGATCAAAAAAATTTCAGCCTACCAGAAGATAGCTTTGCAGCAATTCAAGTAAGTAAACCAAACTTGAATTGTTAATACTAGTTATCCCCTCAGTGAACCAACATAAGATAATTAATTGCATTAGCTGTTAACAAAGAGAGACTATCAGATATTAACAAATGCCAACTCTAACGTTCCTGCCCACACAAACCTCAAAACGGCCCTGATATGGAGCAGAAACGAACTGTTCGGACTATGAAACATGTAAAAAATATTCCCAAATCTTTTTTTAGCTCTTTTAAAAAAACATCAAACACCAGAAACTCCCTACTCCGTCCTTACTCAGTCCTTCCGAAGCTACCCTAGGTTTTTCAAACGCAGGTAACTCGTACTCAAAATTCAGTTTTGGCATCGTAGATACCAGTTGCAAACCCGCTTTTGGATACATAGAAATTGTCGAAAAAAAACAGATGCGGAATCTCTGTTGCCAATTTTTCAGACAGTTGTTGGCCGACAATCGATAACTCAGTCTGATGATTGAAGGGCATACATTTCTCTGCAGCGTTCAGCGTGCCAACACGGTACTGTCAACCATTCAACTTCGTCGAGCCGGTTACGGGAGTTCATACAAAAAATCGATTCTTACTGAAATGTCAAGAAAGCAAACATAAAAAAAATGTGGGGTGTCATCGAAACATGCTTCATTGGTACTTATAAGATTTTATATGGAAAGATCATTTCAAATGAAACAGTTACTGCTTTAATTACATCTGCCTAAAAATCACTCATCTTTACACATTCAACAATTAATTCCTCAATTTCATTGTTTTATTGGTGGCAACCTTTACGAAATCCGGGAGATTTTTTTCGCAAATCTCAATATTGAGAATGGAAGTTAGGAGCTGGACTAACAAGGCGTACTTATCAATCCCGGTCAAATCATAGCAATACCACTCTTCGACGCGACATCATTTTTTCATACCCCTGAAAACAAAAATCTTCTCAAAACTTCATCACACTAAATCATTTATCACTTTTTCTTCACTAACACAGAGTTGTGTCTTTCCGTCTCTTTTTGTTCTCCAGCCAAAAAAAACGTTGCGTATCTAAATTTTCCGAATTTTCTCTTTCTGCTTAACAAAATTCTTTTCTTAATTTGAACAAAAAAAATGTTTTTTTTTCTTTTCTCGCAGTTACAAAGCTCCTCAACTTTTTAGAATCAGCACCAATTGCTAAATTTTACACCTAGTGGTTCCAGCTAATATGCTAAGACACCTAGCCACAATCACAGTGTCTACTAACAAAAACCAGCTAAGCAAATATGTTCAAATTCTATGTTAAAAACTCCTGATTCAGAAAATTTTAAGTATATTTCAAAATTCGAAGCAGAATAAATTTGATGAACATTTTTCCAGCTTTGATGACCTTTTTTTGTCTTATCGCTTAGTTTTGGAGTGACTGTGTTCGTCGTCTGCAATTTCCATAACGAAGCGGTTGCCTTTTTCTCCCTACCCACTTACGCGCCTCAAGCAACATCAAAACGTTCAGAGCTGCTCTATATAGACCTTGTCTATACTCCAAATCTAGATGTTACCCCTTTCGTCTGACCTTATATGTTTTTTCGACTATCTATAACTAAATGACGAAATCGAACTTTGGTAAAATCTGATAACCGTATTTTGTTTTCTCATTTGAAGAAAAAGACTAGATTATTGCTGAACTCTTCTTATGTATCTTCTCTTCGGATTGTCTGAATCTCATCAATCAACAAAATTTCATCCTACCAGAAACTAGCTTTGCAGCAATTCAAGTAAGTAAACCAAACTTGAATCGTTAATACTAGTTATCCCCTCAGTGAACCAAAATGCCCGGGGCTAGGTGGTAGAAATATGACTCGACAAAACTTCGTCTGGGGGGTGTCATTCCAGGTCGTTGAATACACGGTCCCGGAAGAAGTTAATGACCCGGTAAGTCGAATCATTAATCTGGTATTTCGATTCATACTGGAACAATGGCCCGGTCTTTCGATTCATAAATCTGGTATTTCGGAACAATGACCCGGTCTGTCCGGTCATAAACCCACCGTATTTGGATTCATGTGGCCCGTACTTGGAATCATAAATCTACATAATTCGAGTCATGCATCTCGTATTATAATAGATATTAACAAATGCGATCCCTAACGTTCCAGTCAAAACTAACCTCAAAACGGCCCTGTCATGGAGCAGAAACGAACTGCTCAGACTATGAAATATGTAAAGAATATTCCCAATTTTTTCCCAAATTTTTTAAAAAACATCAAACACCAGAAACTCCCTACTCCGTCCTTACTCAGTCCTTCCGAAGCTACCGAAGGTTGTTCAAACTCAGGTAACGCGTACTTAAAGTTCAGTTTTAAAACATACAATATCAACACTCAACGCAGCATTATTCAAAAAATGATTAGTTTGCCGCAAATTGGTCTCAGGACACAGAGTTTTTACCTGCTCAATTCTTCTTTTCTCCTCCAAATAGCTTCAAGTCTTCTTCACAATAGCAAACAGTGCATATGCATGAGCATGAAAAACGAGCTAAAGTCTGATCATGGCATATTATCGTCTGGATGGGTCTGATCATGACAGATTATCGTCTGGATGGGTCTGATCATTAACGCACACCTCGACCTGGGATTTAGTCTTCCTCCGGGATCTGTTTCACAATTTCAATGCATTCTAAATCAGGTGACTTGGATTCAATTATTTAACATTGCGGCGAACTCCTTTCTTTCATTTCAAAGCCTTTTTTTTAACCAACTAGCCTACAGAGCACACCCTCAATAAACCACATTACTCTAAAAGACCAACTCCAAACCCAGATCAGAACACTCGTTTTGGAATGAATTAGATGCTAAATAGATGCGAATTCATATGCTACTAGAAAGTACACGATTCTACCAAGATTAAGAATTGATTGAAAATGTGCATTATTCATTTCCGTCCTCTTTTGTGACCAAAATAGCGGAAAGCATCAACATTTTCGGGCCTAATTTTTTAAAATCTCACAAAATCGTGCCCTTAAAAAAACTGAGCTTAACATCACCTAAAACAACTAGAACAAATTCTTGCTTGTAGTCAGAATAGAAGAAGAACATAGCCCAATTGTCATCCACAAACAGCAGTACCTATTTTTGCGTCAAAACGATCGCCATTCTCTTATTCAAAGACGTATTACAAATTTGATCTAAACACTAAGAATACCGCTGGATAGTTTAAAATTTGTATTCCTCATTGTGTATTGTCAATCCTATGTCTCGTATATTAGAAGGAAGCCTAAAATAACCTATTGGCGACGTTTTTCACTGCAACGAAGAGTTTTATCTAAAAAACCTGGCCGCCTTCCTCCCTCGTGGTCCGGATATCCTTGAATACTTCCGTGATTTTCAGCCTAGGAAGTTGATTTTGAGCACCAATACCAGTGCGACACAGCTCTCGTATCAACATAGGTAGAATTTTTCTAACAAAAATTTTGAGTCAACGGCTTGTTTTAAAACTGGTTCCCCAGCTTTTCTTTTTCACTAAACTAACACTTATCTGTACTCTGTTTCATTTTTCGTTTTCATTTCCTTGGATATTTGACAGCGGAAATTGATAGCGCGCGTTTGCTGTGGTAGCTAAGAGAGCTAATTTGGGGTACGAAGAGCACACAAGAAGCTGAATAGAATGATGAAGGAAAACTGAAGAAAGGCATGGTAGAAATCGTTTTTACAACCAAACCATTTCATATGCGAAGCAGATATCTCCAGTTGTCTTAAAAATCGTCTTTATGCCAGAAAGGGGGAGACAACGGGCCTGGACAGAAGTTCAGTTGCCAGGAAAACTCCATTAACTGGTTAATTGACTGCGGACTATTTACCGAAGTTTATGTGACAAAGTAAAAGTTCCTTTTGCGGGGTAAGAATGCCATAATCCAAACCTAGAATTATAAAAAGAGCTAAATAGTCTCGTAGTGGGAGGGTTTCAATATTAATGAAATTTACACAGTCAAGTGTTTAGTTAAGTTCAAGCAAAAGTTTTTCCATGGGTCGAGCAAAAGTCTTTTCATCAGACTTTTTGGGTCTTTTAACAAGACTTTTAGGGGTGGAGAAAGGTCGTTTTAACGGTTGAGCAAAAGTATTTTCATTCGTCTGCTTTTTGCAAAATTGGAAAAATCGATGAAGCAGCAACGGCGCAATGATTAATATTGTTACACCACTGCTGTTCAATATAAAACACAGCTTGAAAACTGCCACAGCTCTTAAAAAATTGATAAAGCTTAGTATACGGCAGTTATCGCAGCTGGACTATATTTCCATTTTATTTTATTGAATGAAGTTAGGTAGCTCAATTGCAATGACCTTTCCCATTAGCCGTGATTAAAATTCTCCTATTCAAAAACCTATTACAAATTTGATCTAAACACTATGAATACTGCTGGATAGCTATAAATTTTGTATTCCTCATTTTGTATTGTCATTCCTATGTCTGTTATATTAAAAAGAAGCCTAAAATAACCTATTGGCGACGTTTTTCACTGCAACGAAAAGTTTTATCTAAAAAATCTGGCCGCCTTCCTCCCTCGTGGTCCGGATATCCTTGAATACTTCCGTGATTTTCAGAATCGATTTTCAAAATTTATAAAGCTTAGTATACGGCAGTTATCCTAGCTGGACTATGTTTCCGTTCTACTTTATTGAATTAAGTTAGGTAGCTCAATTTTAATGACCTTTCCCATTAGCAATGATGAAAATTTGGTGGTTTTCAGTTGTTTGCCCTTCCATTATTATAAATTATCATTTTTTGAAAGTAAGGCAGTTTTTTGACTGGTTAATTGTTCCCAAGAACAGCAAAGATGAAAGAGAATACACGTTGACTACCTTGTAAGCAATTAAGCACAATAGGATTGCGCGCAAAATTTTTGAGGCAGCAACGCGGACTCATAAAAAGATTTTTGCTCGAGACGTGATTTGACAATAGATTGGACGTTGTCAAAAACGACGAGAGCTATGATTTGAGAGAGTTATGATTTGACTATCGCGCGACAACTTTTTTTACTGATCAATAATTTTAGTTGAAGTAAAGTCCAGTGCCCAATTCTGGTCAACAAAAGTCCATCTTGAATTTTTGTCCCGGAAAATATCCAGAGTGACAAAATTCGGGTCGAGCAAAAGTTCAGAGACCATTTTTGGGTCAAGCAAATGTCCAGGTGATTAATAGAGACTAGCAAACATTTTTCATAGCTCTTTTGTATCCAGATTGATCTATTTATACCCTTTTCGGCCGAGAATGGTCTTTTCATCGGTCGAGGACTAGACTAGGGTGAACTTTGGCTCACTCTCCGAGATTTTCTTCGTTCCTTAATATTTACATGCAACCCAGGCCACTCCCCCCCCCCCTCCAAAAAAAATGGTCGAGCTCATGTTTAAAATAAGGCTGAACATTGACCCCGATCTGAAAACTAAAAGATTATCTCCAAACTTGCGAGCTCGTCTCTTGCTCAAAAAAAAAGAGATTTAGTAGCAAATGGGGTATACCTGAACTGGGTCGTTTCCATCACCGTAAGCGGGACATTCCATGGTGTTGTCATCGATTGATGGGTCCGTGCCCATAGGCCTGAAACCGGGAGCAATAGAAGATGACAACGTAAGAACCTGGAATTCGGAATCACCAGGAGCATTTTGCCCGTTGTAGAACACATAGAACCTGAACCCTGGGTTGCTGTTCAAAACTGCCCTTATAACTAAAACAGAAGAAACGAAGTTGCACGTTGATTCGAAAATATTGGCAACGATTAGTCCCTCAGCAAAACTTCTGCAAAATAAAACTTTCTAGCGTTTAAAATCTGCTTGCTCAGTTTTTATCTGCTCGTCTAAACTCCCGAAAGTTTCTGCGCAGTATTTTCCATCCATGGTCAACCGTAAATTAACAAAGCAAAATGACTCCGTTTGTGTCCATTAGAATTTTGAGATGATGTATATTTTTAACCCTTGGTAAAAATCGTGAACAATGAAAACGTTTCTTAAGTAACAAGTTAGGAACATTTTAGAAATCTTAGAGATCTTAGGAAGAACGTAGGGACATCTTATAACTTAGGGAGATTTTCTTCGTCGGAATCTTAGAGAGGAGAATGAGTAAATCTGGTATAATCCAACCTGTTTCAAAGGACTAGTGTACTTTAGCAAGGAACAACAATTAAAAACTGACTTGCTCTTGTAATGACAAAGGTTTTTCGGAAGATCATCCACAAAATGTTTTAGGCGGCCTTAATAATTTTTTGTCTTCGACAACTAAAGGAAAACAAATAGTAGATTCAATTACCCGTACATTAAATTGAGCATCAGAACTGATTCAGATCATTTTCAGAGCGGTATTAATCTTTAATACTGATTCAGAAAATTATTAGAATAGTTTCTGTAATTATAGTAAAACATATGTGACTTAGAGTTAAATCAAAATCACTGTTGTGATAAATTCTGACAAATGAATCAAAGGGAAATTCAGAATGATATTATGAAATAGCTCTGAATTAGAAAAAGATTCAAGAATTGTTTTCACCTCTATAACCAAGCAAAAAACTCAGTTTTTTTAAAACGTTTTATAAGTTTCTGGAAAACACTGGCAACTCCTTAAACTTAGTAACGCATAAAACAACTTTTGATAAATTTTCGTATATTGGAAGAACTGCTTTATTTCTTTAATGAGCTCATAAAATCAATCATTTCTTATTATTTTCCTACATGCAGTCAATTTTAGTCTATCGTCAATTGTTTATCCGTACGAGTTCAGTGCAGTGACTTTCACAAGCGGCTGAATGTTGCCTTATGAAAAACTTACTGGCTTTTAGTAGCAAAATTGCTAAATTAATTTTCCGAGTTCATGGCCGTTTCTCCTATAAATATAATCTTGCCATAAATAAGTTCCGTGTTATGTCAATTCAAAAACTAGTGATGTGATATCAGCCAGTTTTACACAATCTTCATTGTTTATACTCGTGTGAAGAAACAAATGAAATCACAAATATGAACACCCTCAAAGATTGATTAGAAATTTTACTATGAAAAACAACCAACTTGCTGTACGCCATTTTAGATTGAATGGCCAAAACCGTTTCTTTGGCCATCAAAACTGGAGAGTTATCAAAACGAGCCCAATCTACTGCAGCAGATAAAAATTTAGAACGTGAACTACACAATATTCTACACCAATCACACACTGATAAGCCTCTACTCTATTAAAGAGTGCAAGCTTACTTATACCAGTCAGCCTGTTAGATAATTGCACTATTTGTATATTTTTTGGTCTCGGTGTTATATACCCTTACGACCATTTTAAATGAAATTTTTCTTCATTGTTTTCCAGAGTGGGTTATTCAGAGAGATATAGGTAAGTCTACTTCGCGCGGATAATTAGCTGTTTGCTCTATCACCCTTGAGAAATAGCGCTGAAATTGCTTTAGCAGAAATAGCTCCAGTTCTATTCCCCTTAAGGCTTAGAAGGTGAGCCCAGCTAGGGTCAGCTTTAGCTGGTGCGACCGGTGAGTGAATAAATTCTCACCGTAAGAAGAACTCGTCGGATTCAAACACAACATTTTCAAACACAATATGCAAACATCAAATTTCGGCTCTTTTCTGTTATTGCCCCCCCAAGTCCATTTGCACCCCCCACTTATAGCATGTTATAGCATATTGGTTGCATTTCATACACTTACATATACAATTATATACAAACGGCATTTACAATTTAATTATGCAGCGAAGTTTTGACATTAAGACGTATACGAATTGAACTTTTCTTATAATGTAAGCAGACAAAAAATAATGCGTCTTTTTAATATTTGAGCGCTTTTCTTTCACGGGAATAGCTTTCTGTCGCTAATTTTTTGACAACCGGAAGCAAAAATTCATCCATTCGTCTACCTGTACCGGCAATTTATTATGACTAAAATAAGAGATCTCTATGGACCAAAAAGTACATATTTGGGGGGTGCAAATAGACTGGCTATATAAGGCTGGGGGGCAATAACAGAAAAGAGCCCAAATTTCTATACTCATTTTTAATGAAGTTAGAGTTAGTCACAAAAGAAACTATCCTAAAAAATTGTGTTTACGGAAATTAAATAGATAAGCAGGGATTAAAAGCACACTCAAAACACATATAAATTACAAGTAATGAGTCATTAATCTCATCAAACACTACACGATGGTGAAGAAGTACTCTCTTGCAGCAAGAGAGAGAACGACTATTAAAAGAGGTTAAACAATATTAAATAGTCAACAAAATCCGTAACACAGACGAATTAACCCTCTCAAAAATACAACTTTACAGTTAGAAGGTCACTACTTTATATAGAACAAAAACCGTTCTCGTAAATAGACAGAAATATTCAGAGATCGCTAGAAGGGCATTCACGTCGTACATTATTGAAAATTTAGGACAGCAATTAAAACGAGGAACAAAATTATTCATAGGTGACAGTGCTCTTCTTTACAATTAACTTTTTGTCCTATTTCAAATAAACTGTTTCAATTTCTTAAGAGAACTCAATGCGAAAATCACTTAGCACAAAAAGATTGAACAAATTGAAAAATCCAGCCCTCCACTAAAAAATCGTCGACACGCCTCTACGCTTACCACTGACGCTAATAAAACAACGGCTGAAATCGCGCGAAAAATTGCACAACATGAAATTGAAGGATTTAACCAATTAAATTATTTCATTCTGAAAAAAGTTACATTTGCGGACCGAACAGAACAAGACACAAAAGAAGTTTAAAAGTAGTGGATAAAACAAGGAAACCAACCACCAGTAAAATTTGACCCTTTCTCCTAACGCTAATCGCGCATGTCGAATCGGGTAAAATTTTACTGCTTGTTGGTTTCCTTGTTTTATCCACTACTACACTTTCACTCTAAGTCTAACATTAAATTATGAAATGAGTTAATTCTAGAAAATAATAATAAGTTCGTTTGCAAATTCGCCGATACATAGTCACTCAAAATCTTCATTTCTTTTCTCACTTAGCGCAAACCACTAGTACAGAGTTAAGCTGGCAATTATCCATTATCAGACGGATAGTTTGGGTTCTATTACCTTCGGTCATGCTTCGCCATCCCCACTGACTGCAGTGGACGTCCCCAGATACTAGTAAAAAACTAGTGAGACCGTGTAACAAGCACGTAAAACCAACTTGCGAAAAAACTTGAACATAAAAAGAAAGCTTGAACAGAACTTGAAAAAAATATTAAATAATTAAAATTTTCATATATTCCCCTAATCAATATTTAATCAATCTAAAACTAAAACTTTCTTGTCTCACTTGGTGTAGTGGTTAAATCATGGAGTCTAGTTAAGTTGCTTTAGCAAACGGAAGGTTTGGGGTTCCTTCCTGACTGACTCCAGTGAACATCCCCCGACTTTGATGAAAAACTATGAAACTAAGTGAGATAAAAAAAAACAAATTCAAAGTTCTTAAAAGGATGATCCCTGCTCTGAGACTGTATATGGGACACACTGTGATGGGTATACAGTCAAAAACACTGAGATCGGTGGAAACGCAGTGATAACTGTTTTTTTTTCAGTGTAGCTTGCCAAATTAATCTGAGAAGGCAATTGTGGATCTGCGTAACCACTTCGTGGATAACTTGAACAAAAAACCAGCTTAACTCTTTTATAATTTTTTAAATTTTTCTAATATTTTGCGAATCGCTCTTTAAGAGCGAAATCACCCCTATCGGAGTGATGCCCCAATACAAAAATCACTATTTTTCACGCTTAAAGAGTGATTTCGCTCTTTTTTCTTTAAATTATCTATACTCTTCAATAAATTTATATTCTCATACTTTTTCTATATTTATTCCATTGTTAATAAGAAATGATACAAAATTATAATAGTTACACGAACAACTTTCCCCAGTTTGGGTATTAACACTTCTTTCAGTTAAATTTCTACTAAATCCTCTAGTTAATTCTACATTTGGATGTTGTTCCTTTACAAGAGCTCTTAACCCATCTAATCTCACAACAGAAGGACAATATAGACAATTAACTTTAGCTGAAGTACAATTTCTAGAAGTATACTTACTCTCATCAAAATCAGTTAGCGGTTTTACAGAATTACATTTATTACAATTTCTAGTTAAGGCTTTGGTATTAGAGCTAGAGCTAGAGCTAGAGCTAGAGTTAGAGTTAGAGTTAGAGTTAGAGCTAGAGTTAATGCTAGAATTAGAGTTAGAGTTAGAGATAGAGTTAGAGTTTATACTAGGGCTAGATTTAATACTAGGGCTAGAGTTACAGATAGAGCTAGAGTTAGAGTTAGAGTTAATACTAGAACTAGGGTTAATACTATGGCTAGAGTTAATACTAGAGCTGGGGTTATATCGAGATTCATCTTTAAAAGAACAATCAGTTTTCATTGATGAAGCAAGTTCCTTGATACAAATACCACTTAATGTTTTATCACCACATGTACATTTACTAATTTTATCTTCATGATTTATTGAATAATGAAAAGCTAAATTAAAAGGGAGTCCACGTTTATGTTAACACTCTTAACATTTCATAACCATTGATAATTGGTCTAATTTCAATCATGCCCAACATATTTACCCAAGATTTCAGTTACATCTTTAGTATTATTTTTAGACGCAACACACTCTGTTAAATATTTCGTCCCCGTCATATTGAGTGTATTAGTTTTATATCTTCTATCTAAAGTCACTTCAAGGTCTAATTCCATTTTATTTCTAACAAAATTTATAATTTCATCTCTAAACTCTTCATTATTTACATATAGTCTGTTTAAATTATTTTGTCCCTCTTTATTTAAAATTCCAGTCTTTTCATCTATATATTCTTCCCATTCATGCTCCTGTCCCCGATCCAGTCCTTGATCTGACATGTGGGTTCCCCGATCTCGATATTCGCCATTGGACTCCATCCCACAAGCAAAGTTCAGTATTGCACTTGTTCTATTTAACATATGGCTCGCATGTGATGCTACATGTGCTGCAGTTCTTACTGTTGTATCAGGACTAATTTAATTATATATCATAAAACATGTACCTATAATGCCTAAAATAGTTGATAATAAACTAGAAGCATTTGCTTTAATCGTTTCTTTTGTTAAAACATCATTCTGTATTTTAATACCTTTTAATGTAAGAAGTTTATTAAAGTAGAACTGATAATTATCTTGATTAATAGTATTTAAATCTGTAGCATTTATCATGAGTGGTTTCATATATGCTATAAGTTTATTTTTATCTTCACTTTCTAATTTATCTTTAAAATTAAGAGCTTTTAAATCAAGGAAAACAACTCTCGAGTCATATATCATAGTTCTATTCTTATCAATAATAATAATAAAAGTATTCTCTTTCCTATTATATTTAATTATACCAAAACGAAGTTCATCTGACATTCCGTCTGTACAATTATAATAGTTACTATTTAACTTACTAAATATTTTTTTGAAGTTATGTTCACATTTATATATTTCATTAAAATTTTTAAATAGATCAGCTCCATTATAATTTGTTTAATAAATAGTATCACAACTCATTCTTGCTGTATTAATTATTTGAGCTGGTTTCTAACACAATACAATCATTTGAATATTACAATGTCTTCCTTCTGTGAAATAATAAGCTATATCCTTATTTAACTTATCACCCATATCATCAAGAACAATGACACTATCTTTGAAATTAGACTTATTTTTTGATGTGATCATATTTATATCGCATGTATTAAACCCGAAATAAAACTCACCAGCCTCAGGATCATTCCAATCTCTATCATATTTACATATTATGATTATATTTTTAGCTTGATTGGTGAAACCAATTTGCGTATCAGTGTAACCGCTTTGCGTATCAGTGTAACCGTTTTGCGTATCAGTGTAACCGCTTCGCGTATCAGTGTATTTGCTTTGTGGATCTTGGCCTCGGTTTTGGTTTTGGTTTTGATCTGTCTAACTGCTTTCCTGATCGGTGTAACCGCTTCGTGGATCTAAGTATAACTCTAAATAATGTCTAATAAAATATGTTTTGCCTGTACCAGTTCTTCCATAAACAATAGTATGTAATGGTGACTTTTCGTATTCAATTCTAACTAAACTTTTATTCATGAATCCACCAAAGTTTTCTTCTAGTTTTGTATATTTACTTGGTATTGAATCATATATTATATAACAAATTGCAATTAAGAAAATAAAAACTATAACTGCGCTACCTGTCTCCATTTTTATATATGAAAACATAGATAAACATTAGACTTATAATTAGACTTATAATTAGACTTAAAATTAGACTTATAATTAGACCTAGACTCAGACCTATAATTGAACCCAT
Source organism: Convolutriloba macropyga (assembly GCF_964194025.1). Taxonomy (NCBI): domain Eukaryota; kingdom Metazoa; phylum Xenacoelomorpha; order Acoela; family Convolutidae; genus Convolutriloba; species Convolutriloba macropyga. The sequence goes on from NC_134470.1 coordinate 6,323,076, forward strand.
AATTAATAATTAATAATTTTTTATTAAAAAAATGCTTTTTCTAACTTTGAATCTTATTGTCAATCTACATCCAACTGATGGTACAAATTGGGTTTTAGTTATAAGAAGAGAAGGTGGTCCTGAGTATTACTTTGATAGTTTAGTTCTTGAGATCCCAACATTTTTCTTAGAATATGTTGATCTAGGCTCTAATGAAAGAAAACAACACTATTATGAATCTTATTGTGGGGCTTATCTTTTATATATGATTTATCTTATTGATAGAGGATTTAGAATTAACAATGCTTTGAATATTCTAGTTATTCAATGTGAATATCCTGGAATATATAATGAGTGTTTTTGTTTAGGTTGTAGTAAAGATCTACAAAGTAGTTTTGCTAATAATATTAATGTTAATGATAATGATAATGATAATGATAATGATAATGATAAAGATAATGAAAATGATAATGTTAATGATAACGTTAATGATAATGATAACGATAATGATAATGGTAATGTCAATGTCAATGATAAATATCTACGAAGTAGCTTTGCTAGTAATGTTAATGATAATGATAATGATGAGATTGTCTATTGGAGAAGTAGTTATAATCAGGGGTAGTTATAATCAGAGAAGTAGTCCTAATCTACGAATTATTTATAATCAAGGGGATATATCCCCCCCAAGAAATTATATAATCCAATCAAAACCTATTGCCATTAATATAAATGAAGACCTACAGTCATGGCTAAATGATGATAATATTATTACAGAAGCTACACTCCCAGAGAGTTTTAGATGTATAATATCTGGTCCTAGTGATTGCGGTAACACATTCTTATTAAAAAAACTAATTCTGGCTAGAATATACTTTGATAAGCTATACATTATTGGTCCTACTGGTGATCAATATGAAGGTGTAGAGAGTTGTAATCGACGAAGTCCCAACTCTGTTGATCATAAAGCAGATGTCGAGTTTGTTAAAGATATAAAAGATTTACCCTCTCCTAATAAACTACCTAAAGACTTAAAGAAACTAATGACATTCGATGATGTTAGAGCCAAAGAACCAGTTATTAATGAATACTTTTGTAGGGGTAGACATAATAATTGCAATATGATTTATCTTAACCAAAATCTATTCACAATAGATAGACAGAGTGTTAGAGAGAATTGTAATCTATTTATTTTATTTGAACAAAGAGGTAAAGTCCTCATATCTATATATCAAGATTTCTTTAATAATGTTGAACTTAGTTATAATGATTTTGCTAATATATGTAATAGGGTATGGAAAGAGCCTGATAATTATATTGTCATTGATGTAAATAAAAACAAAAATATTAATGGTAAACTAAGAATTACTTGGGATAGGAGAGTTATATAATTAAGTATAAGTAAAAGTATGAGTATCGGGAAACCTGCTTCGCAGATAAGTCTAAGTAAAGTGTAAGTGTACGTCTAAGTCTATGGTTATCAGGAACTGCTTCTGACCATGACTAAGTCTATATCTATGACTAAGTCTAAGTCTAAATCAAATGGACCTCTGGTCAGCTAGTTACACTCGATGTAAAGTAAAACTTAATACATCACTATTGAAATCAATAGGTCTTCTATGCTCATCTTTAATATGAAATTCAATATATTCTATTCTATCTTAAGTTACATTTTGATACAAGATATAATATTTATCAAGTAACCTGGTGGTTGTGTTAGAGTAAAAGTATGTAGTATGTCTGTGCTATTACCATTATCTTTAACACCAGATATAACATTACAGTGAATGTTAATAGTACTAAAACCCATAATATCAACAATCTTTTGAGATGAATTTTTGCCTTGCTAATAAACTGCTTTTCTAAATCCTAGTAATGAGGCTATTGAGTTTTCTACATCAAAGTTAATTGCACCTTGTTTTATTTCAATTTTACATTTCATTGTATTTTTTATCAGGTTCTATTATAACATTACCTTTAGTTTCTTCTTTTATTAATTCTGCTATTTCAGTCAATTCATATGCACCTGGTGTAATTGTTTTGTTATCACTAATGGGCTTCGCCCATCCGTGAAGCGGTTCCACCGATGTTTCACTATTTAAGAATTGATTATTCCCTCTATTCACATTAAACACAGAATTATAAACTGATAATCTAATTAAACCTAATTTTGATGTATTAAGTATATGTTCACTAATGTTAAACTTTTCTGTTGGCTTTGTCATAAAGTTAAGTGTGTGTTCTTCTTTAGTTTTAGTTAAGGCTTCATTTATCTTTTGTAGTTCCCAAAAGATTAAATTTCTGTCATTTTTTATCTAATAAAAACGAATTTTGATTTGGATTCATCATATGGTTAGAATAATGATATACACAAAAGTAAGATTATAAAATATAAACCTCTTAACCTAGCAACATTGAATACGGCTAATACTAATATTAATATCATACTGAATAGAGAAGAAAATCATTTAAACATACACGATTCGTATCTAGAGATAGAGTTTGTTGTATTAGATGATGTTGGTGTTGTACTTGCTAATAATGCTAATATTAGATTAGCTAATTATGGTATGATGGCATTGTTTAGTTCAGTTAAACTTGAAACTAGTGGTGGTAGGACTATTGAATATATAGATCTTTGCCGTCCTAATCTATTGATGTATAAGTTATTGACTATTACTGATGATGAAAATGAGAGTGGTTTTGTTAGAAATCAAGGTAATAGAGATAGTCAACTTAAAGGTGACCAAATTGCTAAAGAACGAGGTCATATATATATGATGGTTAAGATGAGTGATCTATTTGGTTTTAAATGATTCAGAAAAGATTATATATGGTTTAGGATTTAAACTAATAATAAAAAGAAATGATAATGATAGACTTCTATTTAGAGATAATGCTGGTGCTGATGCAGTTGGTAATGATGGTCATATAGAATTTAGAGATATATCATGGTGTGTGCCCAGTATTGATCCTAGTAATGACAATAGAAATATTGTGCAAAAGGGTAAAAATAATAATGTAGACTTTAGCTATTATGAAAGAAAGTCATTCTATAAGAATGTACCCAATGCTACTAACTTCTTGTTTGATCTAGGTATGGAAAGTGGTATGGAAAGACCACAATATATAATAGTTGGTTTTGAAAATAATAATGTTAATGAACAAACTCATGATGCAAGTACATTTGATATAATGAATGTAACTGAATGTTATTGTAAAATTGGTAGTGAGTTTTATCCCGAGGATAGAATGAATATAATTTAGGGTACCAATAATTATAATGAGGCATTTAAAGAGATTGTTAGCTTTAATAAAGATTATAATGGGCTACCACATAATATAAAACCATATATAAATCATAGAACATTCATAAAAAATTATAGAATATATGTATTCGATACTAGATATCGAAGTGATTATATAGGTCCATAACCAATACAACTTAATTTTAAATTTAGTGCTGCAGTTGCCGATGTTATATGTCATGCATTAGTATTAACTAGAAAGGTTATTAGTGTTAATAGTGATGGTAATATGATTGTTGATATTATATCTTAAACAATACCTTATATATTATCTTAGTCATCTGCGAACGGCCTTTGTCCATGGCATGCCAAGCAGGTTCCTGATTATCTCAATCAAACTATTTCCTGTTAGTCTGAACAAAACCTTTAGCATAAATATTATCTAGTTTCTTTTATTCTCTAGAGACAAACCTCCAGCTTCAAGTTTAGTCTTGGGCTTTGGCTTAGTTTGGGTACCCAAGGGTGAAGCCCTTTTAGCTTTAGGTAGTGGTTTAGGCTTAGTCTTAAATGAGGCTTTAAGCTTTACAACAGAAGGATTACACTTTTTAACTTCCATTATTTTTTATAAATAGAAATGAGTCTTTTACAGAAATTTGAAACTATTTAATATTGTGTTGGTGGTAGACATTATAGTGTTTATAATAACATAAGAGGTTTTATTACTTCAAAAGGTACTAAAATGTTGAAGGATAATTGTGTTAAGCGCAGGAGAAATAAGTCAATGACTGTCAGTGATGTAACAATAGAAGCAGAGGGATTGAAAGATTTCCTTAAAATTGGTGGTAGAGCTACAGTTAACTTTGGAAAGAAAGTTGCTAATAATCCAGTGAGATCATTAGAAATAGCAAGTAAAATAGGAAGTGCAGTTGCATCTAGAAACCCTAGAGCTGCTTTATCAGCCACAATTGATTTAATTAAATTTGCAACTACTGGTGAAGTTATAAAGGTAGTACAAAACGGAAGAGGTTTATACTTAGGTAAAAAGAAAAGATAATTTAGTTATGGCTAAGGCTAAGACTATAGTTTCTATTAAAACTCTATGTCTATCTATAAATATTAATACTAATATTGTTATTACTATAAACATTGTTTTTACTAAGCACTAGCTTTAATCTAAAAAAAACACTTAACTTTTTTTCCTTGTTCTTCTTATATTCTTCATTTACCTTGACTAATTCATTATATTCATCAATATCTGTTTTATTATCTTTCATTGATTTTAGTATATAGTTTATTAAATTTGCCGCTAAACTGTTTACTTAAAATATACATTTGTGAATGTTTTATAATTTTATTTCTTTTTTTAGAATTAATTGTTTTTGATAATGAACCACAAACAGTTGCTGTAGCAAAAGCTGTTCGTAAAGAATAAGTTAATCCTATACGTGTTGATGCAACTGATGTTGTTCTTGCCGTTGTTGCAATTGATGATAATAGCATTTCTGTTATCTCAGCTACGTTAATATCATTTTTATATCTACTTAACTTCTTATTATAGTTATTAGTTTCAGTTTTATAATAATTTCTAATATCTTTTATAATGTTAATATTGTTGTTAAATTTATTATTAGCTTGAATCTTTTCATTTATTAATTGTTCTGATACTGATGATAAGTCTGGATATAGTAATGTATCACTCGGTGTTGTTGGATTGGTCATGGCTTCGTTTATTTTCATTAGTAAAAATTCTTTCTATTTCTTTCGTTATATCTTCTTATTTAAAACCATAATGCATTTCAAGTCTTGCTTTCTCTTTATTATCAACTAACGCACTTTGTAAAAGTATAGCAATTATATATTGTACTATAACACCTCTAAGAGATTTATTGTATTCTTTCATTTCTCTTAGACCATTAGTAAGCATATCATCTAAACGTATGTTAGTAATATTTTGATTAATCTTATTATTATCAAATTCTTGTTTTAATTGATTATTTTTAGAGATAGTATCAGCAGCAACTTTATTACAAGATTAACAGTATTTGTGACTTCATTTGCTGATTCAAAAAACTCATTAATTATTTCATCATTAACTCTTGTTTCATTTAGTTGTAATGTTTTAGTTGTGACTTTATCAAATTCACCTTTTCTTAGCTCAGTTATGTTTTTACTTAAAAAATCTATTTCATTATTAGAAGATAATAAGTTATTGTCACAATACTATTTTTTAACAACATCTTTTTCATCTATTGGAGGATGATCATTTGTAATTTTATAGGTATCCTTCATATCAATATTATCATTATCTTCTAGGAATAACCCACAAGCCTTACTTAGTGTTAAATTGTTTGTTGATCCGTGAAGCGGGTTCACCGATGCCCCTTGACGTTTAGCCTGATTGAATATGTTTCTTGTCATTATTTATATTAAGAAATATATTTAATGATTCTAAAACCTTATTATTAGATTCGCAATCAAACTCGGATTTTAATAATTCCTGTTCGTAATATTTACCTTCTATTTTCTCTCCATTATTGTCTCCTATCTTATATTTTAGTGGTGGTGTGTTCAAAACTTCATTAACTTTAAATAGTTCTCTATTCCAATTAGAAAGGTAACCTTTAGAAAAGATATTACGTTTATCTGCATTTCTAACATAATCACCGACTTTAAATTTCGGTTCAATCTTAGTAGAAGTAGATATAATCTGCGAAGGGGCTGCGCCCTTGGTTCCTTAAGCAGTTTCCTTGATATCTAGCTTTATCAGGATTATTAGAAGCATCAACTGGTGTCATATTAATTGTTGAATGAATGTTGTTGTTATATGTTATGACTGCATCATTTAAAATATTTACCCAATTGCCATCACCAATGAAGAACATTGGTTTTTTAATTATATGTAATAATGTTCTATTGAATCTCTCTATAAACACAGCCTTTAAATCACTATAAGTAGAATATAGTTTTGTTTCATATTCTTTAAGTAAAGATTTAAGTGTTTTATTGTAAAACTCATTACCTCTCTCTACCCATAACTTTTCTGGTTTTCTATGTTCACCTAATACTATTTTAAAGCCATTAAATATAGATAAACCAGATTTATTCTTCAGTGGAATAGCCCATGCATATTTTGTGAATATATCCATAACTGTTAATATAAACTTGCTCTGTAAATATATAAACTGTAAATATCAGCTGACCATGTTTCATCTTTACACAATTGTATTATTCTTTCTCTTTTTCGTTGTTTAGATATATCTAGCATTCCATCATATAATCCTTCATGACCAGCTTTTGTTTCTAGTATAAGTAATTCTAGTCTTTCTACTAAATCATTTACATGACGGGTTCCCTGATTATTTGGGTTAGGGTTGCTATTTAAACCCCTGCCAAATACATCATCTTTTACTCCCATTATACGTTTTTTTGTTCTATATCTAGCACTTTTCTTATCCTCTTGTCCTACATCATATCTAATATCCTTTAAAAACCTTTTAATTTTGTTTTCATCTTGCTCGATATCATCATATAATACATTTGATTTAGTTAGTTAGAGAAAGTCAGTAAATCCTTCTGGGAATTCATATATATTATCCCTAACTAAAAATGCACCCTGTTCCAGAGTTATATCAACATCATTCATTTTATATCTTCTAGTAGTCAAATCTACAAGATTTAATTTTAATTGAGGATTAGTTTGACCCCCCATTTTATGGAGAATATTGGCTGTCTTTGTATCAACAAAAACTGGTGCTATATCTTGAGTTTCCTTTATGGTCCCCTTTAACGTTTGATTAATCTTAGAAGTCTTTTCACTGATGGGAAACGTTTCCTGGATCCGTGAAGCGGTTTCACCGATCTGCAAACAAGCTTGCTGGATCATCTTAGTTTGTTTATCTAAATCCTGATTTTGCCAATCTATTGCTCTTAATGTTTGTTCACTTAATGCTAGATTGTGTTCATTGTGGGCTAGCCACGTTTCCCTGTTTGCATTCAATGTTTTAGTTAAAGGATCAATGACTCTTCTATTTCACCATAATTTTCTTGCGTTTTAATTTATCTTCTAATCTATTTCTTCTGTTTTGTTTTTCTAGATTATTTAATTCTATAAGTGTTTCTAGTTTAGTCACTTTTTTATAATTATAATAAATCATTATATAGTGTAATTGCAGCAAGGATTAGCTATCTATCGTCATTAATGGTTAGCTCTTTAATATTATTTATCAGCGGAGCTGGTTCCCAGATTATTGATCATAATGATTCTTTACTTACATCTAACCCTAATTTTATTAATAGCTCTATTGGAGTAGTATTAATATTTTTATTAAATCTCTTTTGGATAGATATAGATTCTCATCATGAGGATAGCTTTTAATGTTATTTACATAAAAGGTTTTATCATCAAATGTGTTTAGACTAATCTTACTTGTTTTTGTTGTTGTCATGTTATCATCATATTTCTGTATTCTACATTCATCTACAGTTCTCACTGTGTTATACATTAGTGCATTATAATACTCCTCATGTTTAGCATTGTTACAATTCTCTATTCCTTTCTCTTTAGTATTCTTAGGATATTCTTTGAAACTGTATGTCTTTGGTGACAGGGCTATAAACCCTTCTATAACTTTACTACCTAATTCATGTTTGAATTTACCTGGAACTTTATTATTAGTTTTGATTGGTGGATCTAAATTACTTAAGTCCATATGTTAATCGTCAACAATACCTTCAGTAAAACCTAATACAAAACTATCAGTATCCATATAATGGAGTTGTAGATCTTTGAGAGATGGTTGAAGAATACTATAGAATACATCATACATGTGTAATTTACTTAATTCTAAGATAGTAACACCTACATATACTGGAGAATCATATTCTATTTATTTCTTTATATATTCAATTTGGCGATAATCCCTAGACCAATTTATATTCTTATATGTTGGTTTACTTATACTTTTCATTATCTTTTCTTCATCTTGTAAGAACTTACTTTGAAGGAAGTGTAGGGGATTCATGCACACTCTTCCATATAGGGAGTTTTGTCCATTAATTTCTTTACATCCTTCTCTGCTTCAGTTTTAGCTGTTGCTCTTTTATTTGTGTTGTTTTGTATATAATCTCTACATATATAATCTTGTTTAAATTTAATTACTCTATGTATTTTAGTTACTTTTACAGCCATCTTAACATAGAACTTTAACATCCTATAATGAACCATGTAATCTGTTTTGTTGTTTTGGTCTAATGTTAATTTATCTGTTTTTGTTTTACTTTTCTCTCTTTCTTGGTATCCCAATTCATTACATTTATCTTTCTCTTATTGGGCCTTAGTGCTAGTTGCTCTGTTCTATCTTTACAACAATTAGTATAATCAATATCACAAACTATATAGTAACCGTGATCTCTATCATCTGGAGTATTTAATATTTCGTCTAAATTGATAGTAGTAGTGTCTGCGAAGCAGATTCCCTGATACTTGAAACCCTTATAAGGTAGCTTTTGCATCATTGCGTAGCCTTATAGGTTATTCGCGTCTATGTACCATATGGTACTGTTACTTCATTACTATAAATATATCTATCACCCATTATACCGCATATGCCACCTCTCTTTGCTTGAACAAAATCATCTAGCATTTGCTTATCTTGTAATGTATCTAATGTAACACCGCTTGACATCAACCAAAAATCAAAACTATAACCCGAGGGACTAACGAAATGTAGTGGGTTGAGTCCAAATTCTTTCATTGTTAATTTGACATATTCATGCATGCAGTAGTCTAATATTTCCACATCATTCTGTAAATACTCTATAGTTAGATCTTTACCAGTTTTATGACTGTTGTCTTTATTGAAGCCATCGACCTCTTCTTGTGTTAGTAATTATCATTATTCTGCTTAAAGAGTTCACTGTATAGTAGGTTGAAGTCATAGCCAGAGCCATTGTGGAATATTAAAGGAATGCAATTTTGTTGTTTATACCTCAGATTACATATTTTACATGCTGGTCCTCTATATTTACCAGATTCATGACAATGATCTCTTACTTTATTAATACATGTTTTACTGCAGATATGACAAGTATTATTAGTTTCGTGATATAATTTATCTTCTTCATTGAATATCATTTGTTTGTTGTACTTGAAGTTATTCTCGGTCTCTTTTTCTCACTAGATCACTAGCAAATCTTTTGATACAATCAAGACCGAAGTAGTATTTGAAATTACCCTGCCAGATGTAATCCACACTTATTGGTATGTGTTCAGCTATTGCATATTTACAGTCATTAGTTGCGAGTTCAACAATGCAACATTCTATATCAGCGGTTATAACATTTTTTTATATTCTGACGCTTATGTTCATTTATAAAAGTAATTTTCTTCTTTTTAGGACAAACAAACTCGGGTTGCATTCATGTTTGCCGTATTTAATTTGTGAATCAAACCAATATGTACATTTATCACAATAATAAAATTTAATGTTATTTTTATTTGGTCGTTCTAACAAGGTTACTATGTTTTTAATTAGAGCACAGTGTTCTGTTGTACCATCTCCCCAAACCAATATTCTGACATCTTTTCTATCTTTATCAAAATCATCCACTGGTTTAAACGCCTCTACTTTGCCCCCACCACAAGGTGTGTATACCCAAATTTTAATATTGTACAATTTCTGTATTCTTGTTATATACGCAAAATCATCTTCATCTCGTTGTCGTGCTTCAATTAAAATACTTACAAACTTACTCTCGCCTGTTGCGTGGTCCATAGCAGTATGTAGCCAAGCAGTAATAGCCAGTTCTATTTTTAACTACGTAGTTTTAATATCGATTTAGAGTTTTTGAGATCAGGGGGCAAATCTAAATAACTACCAGTAGATGCTTTAGTTGGTTCAATAATTATCTGAATGCTTCTCGATCCAAAAAAATCAAAGTCGTAGCCATAACCTTCATATATTTCCTTCTCGAAATCAAGCCATTGTTTAAAGTCACCGTAATCATATATAGCCTTATTAATAATATAGTCGGTATTGAAGAAAATTTTTGTAATTTAACTTCTTCTTTGGTTCTCTTCTTGTACTCACACTCGGCCGTGACCTTATATTTAAAACCCTCAACTTTTCTAAATCCGTGAAACGGCTTCGCCGATTGATCGCAGTTTTCAATTTCCTCTAATGAGTAATTAGTTGCTTCGTCTATATCTTCAATGTAATTCCCACCTTTATCCGTAATATAAATTTCTCTTATGTTCTGAAATAATTTTTCGAAAGTGAAAAATGAAGTGTGATAAGTGTAGATAGTGACACAGATATAGAAACACATATACCAAAGATAGATTCAAGGAATATATCAAAAGATTTAATATAAAAGCTTAGAGTTAAGCCGGTTTTTTGTGCAGATTATCCGCGCAGTGGCGTCACCAATTTTGGCAAGTTACACTGAAAAAAAACACTTATCACTGTGTTTCCACCGATCTCAGTTTTTTTTGACTGTATACACATCACAGTGTGTCCCAAATACAGTCTCACAGCAGGGATCATTCTTTTTAAGAACTGTGAATTTTTATGTCACTTAGTTTCATAGTTTTTCATCAAATTCGGGGGGCGTTCACTGGAGTCAGTGAGGCAGGAACCCCAAATCTTCCGTTTGCTGAAGCAACTTAACTAGACTCGATGATTTAACCACTACACCAAGTGAGACAAGAAAGTTTTAGTTTTAGATTGATTAAATATTGATTAGGGGAATATATGAAAATTTTAATTATTTAATATTTTTTTCAAGTTCTGTTCAAGTTTTCTTTTTATGTTCAAGTTTTTTCGCAAGTTGGTTTTACGTGCTTGTTACACGGTCTCACTAGTTTTATACTAGTATCTCGGGACGTCCACGGGATTCATTGGGGATGGCGAAGCATGACCGAAGGTCTATAGAACTCAAACTATCCGTCTGATAATGCATAATTACCAGCTTAACTCTCTACCAGTGTTTTGTATTAAGTGAGACAAAAAATGATAGATTTTGAGTGAATATGTATCGGCGAATTTGCAAACGAGCTTATTATTATTTTCTGGAATTAGGTAATTTGATATTTTAATGTTAAGCTTAGATTGAATATGTAGTAGTGGATAGAACAAGGAAACCAACAAGCAGTAAAATTTGACCCGATTCGACATGCGCGATTAGCGTTAGGAGAAGGGGTCAAATTTTACTGGTGGTTGGTTTCCTTGTTTTATCCACTACTTTTAAATTCTTCTTACATGGTTTTTACACCAAGGATGTGGAGTATGTCAAAAAACCACATACGCCACAACATAAGCGCAACAAAAAGAGTAACACATGCTTTTCCGCATCTGCTAACAAACCTGCCGGAGGTTTCAGAATCAATCTAGTACCCAGCATGATTCCCACAAAAATATGCCTGTATAAAAGATGTAATTTCAGAACTTATACAGAGAGTATTAAAAGACTAGCGAAAAAAATCATTAGGAAACCGAAATGCAAGCAATCGTCTTTTCTCAGTAGAAAATGAATTTGAAAAGAAAACATAAAGGTCGGTCAACGCCAGAAGCACCAAATATTGACTCAGGCTTTCACAAACAACATATGGATGCAAACCCCAAAGACTCAGATTTAACATTATATAAACTATTTTAATTCTACTCTTGACATTCTTTACTTTCAAACTTAATTCTGGTGTAGATATTGTCGTCGGGTTGGGAACCAAGGTCGAAGTCCCTTTAGTTCTAGTTTTAATAAAATCTTTAGTTTCAGTTTTAGTAGAAGGTTTGACATAGATAAAGTCTCCATCCGAATCATACAATTTCTCTATGGTTTTAGTTGAGTCTTCACTTTTAGTTGGGGTTTCAGTTATAGCCTCATCCAAATCAGAATCAAGCATTTTCTCCAATAGTTCATTATGTTTGGGATCGTATGATTGATGTCTGCATAAACCCTTCTTTTTTCAAAGGATAAATTACAGACGTCGCAGAAATTCACATTACTGTTAGTTGAGTGAGACATGGTGTATTTTATTGGTGAATATTTTGGAAAAAAATAATTTTTCGAAAGTGAAAAATGAAATGTGATAAGTGTAAAAATAAGCATTGGGGTGTTGTGATAATTGCAAGGAATTAGAATATTTTTGTTATATATGCAAAGATATAGTTAAGGTAAAAGATTATATTAAACAATTAGAAAAACATTATAATGACAAGAGTTTATATTTAACATGTTGTATGTGTAGGGTAAATAAACATATTTCTTCCTATAGATTTAGAAATGCTAAGCGTAAATTGTGTATTTATCTTCACAGATATAAAAACACATATACCAAAGATAGATTCAAGGAATATATCAAAAGATTTAATATAAAAGTTTAGAGTGAAGGCGGTTTTTTGTGCCGATTATCCGCGCAGTGGCGTCACCAATTTTGGCAAGTTACACTGAAAAAAAAAACACTTATCACTGTGTTTCCACCGATCTCAGTTTTTTTGACTGTATACACATCACAGTGTGTCCCAAATACAGTCTCAAAGAACTGTGAATTTGGTTTTTTTATCTCACTTAGTTTCATAGTTTTTCATCGAATTCGGGGGGCGTTCACTGGAGTCAGTGAGGCAGGAACCCCAAACCTTCCGTTTGCTAAAGCAACTTAACTAGACTCGATGATTTAACCACAACACCAAGAGAGACAAGAAAGTTTTAGTTTTAGATTGATTAAATTTTGATTAGGGGAATATATGAAAATTTTTATTAATTAATATTTTTTTCGAGTTCTGTTCAAGTTTTCTTTTTATGTTCAAGTTTTTTCGCAAGTTGGTTTTACGTGCTTGTTACACGGTCTCACTAGTTTTATACTAGTATCTGGGGACGTCCACGGGAGTCAGTGGGGATGGCGAAGCATGACCGAAGGTCTATAGAACCCAAACTATCCGTCTGATAATGGATAATTACCAGCTTAACTCTGTGCCAGTGGTTTGTACTAAGTGAGACAAAAAATGATAGATTTTGAGTGAATATGTATCGGCGAATTTGCAAACGAGCTTATTATTATTTTCTGGAATTAGGTCATTTCATAATTTAATGTTATACTTAGATTGAATATGTAGTAGTGGATAAAACAAGGAAACCAACAAGCAGTAAAATTTGACCCGATTCGACATGCGCGATTAGCGTTAGGAGAAGCGGTCAAATTTTACTGGTGATTGGTTTCCTTGTTTTATCCACTACTTTTAAATTCTTTTTACATAGTTCTTACACCAAGGATGTGGAGTATGTCAAAAAACCACATACGCCACAACATAAGCGCAACAAAAAGAATAACAAATGCTTTTCCGCATCTGCTAGCAAACCTCCCGGAGGTTTTACAATCAATCTACGACCCAGCATGGTTCCCAAAAAAATATGCCTGTATAAAAGATGTAATTTCAGAACTTATACAGAGACTATTTATAGACCAGCAAAAAAAATCATTAGGAAACCGAAAGGCAAGCAATCGTCTTTTCTCAGTAGAAAATGAATTTGAAAAGAAAACATAAAGGTCAACGCCAGAAGCACCAATTATTGACTCAAGCCTTCACAGACAACATATGGATGCAAACCCCAAAGACTCAGATTTAACATTATATAAACGATTTTAATTCAAATCTCTTCGAAGATTGAACAAAGCATAGCATTTACAGGTGACTCAACAAAAAATTGTGTAAATCCATTACAACCATTGATTTCAATAGATTTAGCACAAAATTTGAGCCAAAAATGACAATGCTTTACCAAATCTACCTAATACTAATACACTTTCACCGAGAATACAAGGAAAAAACTCAGTCCATTTCAACACTCAACCATATTAACAAACACTTCACAACAATCACCTCAAGAGTTCTCAAAAAATCGAAACTTTCATATGAGGGCTCAACAAATACTAACTCAGTTTAGACAAGTGGACAAGTGGACATACAAAACGTTTAGTTGATCCTCAAACGAATCGCATTATTCAAACAGCATTAGCTTGCCCAGCACAAAATGATACTCTCATTTACATCTAAAAATTGCAAAGACCTGGCACGCTTTTCTCGAGAATTTTAAAAAATATTCAATAATCAACAGTCACAATCGCAAGCATAATTACGTCACTCGGGTAGACAAATAAAAGCATTAGCACTACGAATTGAAGAGAGGGCTCGAAAATCAATAGTTAGCAACGTTCAGACACGAGAAAAACACAAACGATCGACGCTTCAAGAAAAACTCTTGATTCACAACTGGCAATAATTACACTTAAGCTGTAGATCAGCAGCATTGCAATGACAAATCTCATTTGCTTAATTGGTAGACGAAACCAATCAAGAAGATATTACACGAACACAAACCGATATACACAAAGACAAATCAACTCTAATTCTTTCAACCACAATAAAGAACGTTAACACAGAAGTTGATATTTTCAAAACGAAGATTATGAAAAATATGCAAACAAATACAGCAATGGGTATCAACACAGAACGATACAAGTACTCAAATGGCCCAAACTTCAAAGCAAAACGCGTAATTAAAAATTTTCCATAAAAAATGCTTATGGTGATGATATAGTTTTTCAACCTGTCCGAATCGTCGTTTCACCTAGCCTGTGGATAAACCAAATTTTTCCCAGAACAAATGTTAATCATGCAATGGAAGGAAACCAAAATTTACCCAATAGGCAAATAACATCAAATAGTATGACGGGTAAACCACTCCCATTTGCTTACCACTCTCGCACTAATAGTAGAGAAAAAGAGGTTCTTCTGAACATAGAAGACCGAGTAGTAACTAAAGACACTTATATAACCCCAATAGAATGAACCTTAGTATTGGAGAACCCTGCTGATCAGTTTTTCCAAACCAAACACCACAAAATTGTCAAAACATCAAGCCATCTATTTTCTACACACATTACTATCAGAGCTCTCAGCTAAAATCAACAATTTACCACCAAATTGATTTTCTTGACTCAGGAGCAACATTACAGGTAATTAAAAAACACTTAGAATGAGATGAAAAGAATATCGTGAATCCAGAATAATATTGTCTACCTCAGCAGCGAATAAAACAAAGCTACACTCAAAACGAACATTTACACTCAAAATCTGCTCAAATTTTACAAAGAAGTGCAAAGCCACCTTAAACCTTTCAAACTAAACTTTCATGTTTCAAACACAAAATCTTAACATTCATAGGACACAAACACGAAAAGTATTTTGATGCTATTGAATGCACAGACCATAAAGAAAAGCAAGGCATTTTAAGAATAATCTATAAAATCAGTTCCATTTTACCCCGGACTGTTCGTGGTTATTCGTGACCATATTTAATAATATCAACCTCTCAGGCAATCTTTTAAGAATACTCCCTCAGCTCACTGGAATATAAAAACCGTTACCCTTTTGATACAAACGTGGAAAAATTCCTCAAAATTCCTCAAAATTCCTCAAAATAGTAAATTACTAGAAAAAAGGCTGAAATGTCTGAATCGCTAATTTGAATACTGCATATAAGCAAATGCCGTTCGACAAACCTTCTCGACGTTTAACAATTTCTCTCATCACAGGAGAAGAGTATTGTTCTCAAAGCCCTTTAATGATATTTTCATCGGCCCAGCAGATTCTAATTTTTCATTGGCAGCATATTTGGACCTTCAAAATTGTGATATCACATACTTAGGCAGAGTAATTATTCCATTTGAAAGAACAGAAAAAATGTTGAAAAATCTCTCAAATTATCACCGACTATTACAAAAAGAAAATGTGAAAACTTCCCAAAAAAAACCTGGTTAAAATCTTTAGTCACCAAAAAGACAACCACATTTATTTTTTAAAAACAAAGACAAGCCGCAAAAATTTATGCATTGTGAGAGTACGATTTTCTGATACAATGTTCACAACACCCTATAATCCACTACAACGGTCCTAAGCCGGTCCTTTTGTTATTTACAGAGAAAAATAAATCGAATCACGGAGTAAATATATTTCAATTGAACCTTATATATAGTCTGGACAGATGGGAAAAACATATCGTTCCCAGACTTACTCAGTCATTTTCTCACCTTATCTACACAAGATCAACATTGCTCGAAAACATTATAAACACGAGTAATTTCGATGTTTTTCATGACACATAGTCTAAGCACTCATCCATTACTCTTTACCTACTCTGATTCACAGGAATACATTAACAACACAACTGCATATCCTCAACAAAAATTGCCATATTTTCCTGTCTTGGATTTCAGTTACAAAACAACACATTATTACCTGTCTCATACACAGAATACTCCACAAAAACACCACTTTTGGAAACCTTACAAAACCATATGGCTCTGTGATCCACGGGAAAAAAACCAAATCCAGAGTAATTTCCTGTTACACGACAGGCAGATGTCAACTTAAATACGAATAAAACAGAACCCCATATGAAACAGCGGACCATTCTGAAATTTCAACTGCTATTAAATTCTCGTTCCCAGCAGCGGACGATTCAAAACCAACCAAATAGCAAAATTATTATTATTTCTTTCCCGCAAGACGCCATCTTTTAACACAAAACGTCATACCTCGCCATACTTCAACCATCGTATCGCGATTGACACAAAACGTTTAATAATAACCGCATAAGACGGCAACTCTTATAACTACTGAGGTTGGAGACCAAGATATCATGGTCACAGTCAATATAAATAATTACATTAACGGAAAATTTTTACACTTTTTTCGCACATAACATGAACAGTTCAAACACCGCACTCTTAATGCTCCATGCTGTAAGAGCTTTGTTGAAAACAGCAACAGACAATTAAACGAATGATTGCGCAAAAAATTTTATCGAGCTTTCAAATTACGAGTAGGCACAAAATCAACGGTTCGAAAGCCGAAATCAGTCTAAAACAAACACCTCTCAGAACAGAACTGTTTTTTTACCTTGTTCAGACGGACTATCTTATACTAACTCGGCACAATAACACAACCGAGACAAACGTTTGCGAAAACGAATTTTACTGGATTACAGAAAAATTCAACCATAGTCCAAAACTTCCGTTTCACGAACAGCGAGCTACTGACTACACTACAAAAATTATATCATACAATCACGGAAAATGAATGTCTATTCTTTCGCTGTAGTTGCCCGAACACGAATTGCCCTAACAAAGAAAATACATCCTAAAAGTTTCATTAAAAGTAAAATTTCTTGTAAATGGGGTGTCGAACTCCCCGATTTCTTTTACCCTTCCCCCTTAATGCACCTATCTTCAAGGGAATACTTTACAAGAAACAATCTTTTTATGCCCACACCAGGGAAATCCTTGTTTTCTCCTGCCATTTTTGCAGAACCAAAATTTCCCCCCTAACAAGAAATGAAAAAAGAACAAAAACCCTCAATTGCCCCCAAAATTAATCAGATGCAAGATAACCCAAAAAAGTTTGATAACCAGCCTATCAATTGGTACATGAA
The DNA here is from genome assembly GCF_964194025.1 of Convolutriloba macropyga. Classification (NCBI taxonomy): domain Eukaryota; kingdom Metazoa; phylum Xenacoelomorpha; order Acoela; family Convolutidae; genus Convolutriloba; species Convolutriloba macropyga. The sequence continues at coordinate 6,340,790 of NC_134470.1, forward strand.
AAACCCCACAATTGCATTACACTAATAAGATATGACTCGTAAATTTCTGTATAGCCACAGAAAAACTTCACTCAGATCCTTTCTTATTGATTTAAATCACATCACACTCATTCTCGTTTTGTATTCAGATGCTATTTTTCTCAGCTGTTATCTCAGTTCTACTCTGCCCTCCTTTTCTTCAAATAACAACGCTCTCTAATAATCTTCTCTGTCTTCACTCGAACTCATTCACAAATTCTCAACTTGAAACTCCATTTCGCGTTCTAGTACTCTACGGAAAACATTCCCCTGGTTCAATAACGCAACACGTAAAGCAAATGATTTTGATTAACATATCATACTTAATGCAAACGACTATTACTCATATCGTTTGAAGCCATACCACTCAGGGTGCGCACTAATGTTGAAGTATTCAGGCCCGATGGGATACAACGCCCTTTACTAAAATAAATTTAGTGCTCAAAGAATTGGTATATTCAGCCGCAGTGATTGGACCAATCAAATGGATAAAATGAAAATCAATCAATTAGGAGATGACGCAGCGGAAAAATTTGAATTAGCTCAAGCCGTGAATTTTTGAGAATTTTGAAGACCAGCCCATTTACAAGCACTATTCCCTTGACTGAAAAAAACAAAGATAGAAAACTTTAACAACCCCTTTATCGGCAATAAAGAATTTTTTCTTTGTCGTCCCGATTGGTGAAACCTTAATACCACAAAAGTCTGCCTCAATTGAATCTGCGGACATCCCTAGTATCTATTGAAAAAATAGCCATCGGATGGGCAGAGCTTAAATTCTTACAAGGTCTCCTAGGCCTATGTAGAAGTGTATTTAACAACTATAATCTCAAAAATTCGCTCAGACCTTTTATAACCCCAGCACGATATATTAACTTCGGTTTGTTGGTATATTCTATCAAGCACTGTTTAATTTGTTACAGGCAGGCGCAGAAACTATAAAACACCATCGCATAAAAAAGCACTCTAATTCTAGTGTACACTCGCGTTCACATATCGAAATAAATTTATTACACAAAATTGATGACTCCAGTATATAATAATTTAAACTCAAAACTACGTGAAACAACTGTAGCAGCAACAATCTCTGACTGTTACGTGTCACCTTTTAGAATAAAAGATAAACCAGATTTTAGATCGATTCATTTACAGGCCTTCCGTCAATATAAACGGAAATTTTCTCGCATTATATCAATTTTCCAAATTCTTTTATTTTACAGAAAGATCCAGATTACCGGCAAAACCCTGCGGATATGATATTTAAACCTCCACGTTCTCGAAATTAACTAAAAAATTTAGTGGCACCACAGATATCAAATCTCAGCAGAACTCTCCAACTCCCCTTAATATCGAACCTACACCGCTCGATCTCCTCATGCTTGAGTTTCGAAGCATTCGTCCTTCACCCCTCAAACCTCCAACATCGGACCCCGGTTGATAGAGCCTGTTGGGTAAGAAATTCAAACACCCTCTTCTTACCCAATGGCACAGGCTTCTCGACAGCCACAGTTTGCGTCCGCAGTATCGTATTCTTGGTTTAATCCTTCAACTTCAGCCGCTACTTCATCATAGCACGCAAAGAAGGAACTTTCCTTGTTGATTTGTAGCGATCCCAATTTTCCACCGTATACACGAAACCTCAAACGTCGGGTCCGCACAAGGGCCGCAACCAAGTACAACAACTAATCATGCGCTGACGAGTCTTGAGCGCACCAATCAGAACGATCTACCCCTGAGAGTGTTTTCCCAATTAATCCCACTTCGGGCAGAGTCCGCATTCCTATACAAAAACCCCCACTCTGTCCTACAAACCCAGCTCTGCCTGCACAAATGGCACAACCTAGGTATGAAAACAGGGTAAAAGAGTCCAATGGTACCTCTAAACAAAACCACAAAAACCCATCACTCAACAGCCCCCATGTGGCTGATCCATATCTACCGACAACTACCCCTTCTCAGTTTTGTCTTCCCGAAGACAAAAACTTTTGCCACGGTAATCTCCCTCCACATACATGCAACAAGGACCATTACCAGTTAGGTTTCCACAGATGTAAACAATACCACGGTCATTTTTGCGACCTACACGACCAACTTAGCCCGAAATTCACTGCAGCTAGAGGGTCACAGTCGTCCTCAAGGCCAGTGCATCCTATTTTCTTCATTCCTACGTGCCATCACGCTACAGAGCTGAACGTTCTTTTACACAAATTCACAAATTATCTCCAAATCAAAACCAAACATGGTATGAAAGTTGCAGAGATATTTAATTATATCGTCACACCACCACAGCACACTCTAAAACCAAACGCTGTCAATTGCACAAACGACCATTTGGACAATGAAAAATTTGAGGAAGTGTGTGACCGCGATCTCCCCCTGAGATATATGCTGTTCTCTATAGACCCCTGCTTTACGGAAAATTTCCGGCACACGTCAAAGTACTCAATCCCATTGGCAGAGCGCGCCAAAGATTATTGGAACACAGAGTTTACGAAGGACAATGCGCACTATCACCTCTACCTCTTTTACTTCCATTTTGATTTTTTGCATCCCACTCAAATGGATGTAATAGAGCAATCAGATCGTGTAAACAACACAAAGATCCAGCAGTCGATGTACAGTTAACAACTTTTGCAATACCACTTCAACATAACGATGCCTTATATGCATATGGGTTGAACTTTCCAGCAGGTGAACAACAAAATAATATCTCCTCGCTACTTATTTTTTTCCTTTATAAGTAACCTGCAATATTCCGAAGGGACTCTAAAGAATTTTGATCCAACTCCAAATCATTTCATTTTTTGCCCCTATACGCGGCTGCTCATCTCCCTATACTCTTCCCGATCACGTAGTCGCGCTGCGTCGAAGGTGGAGCAACAATATGTATGTACGGCGATACATTCAACTTGCTCTACCGCGAATGTTAAACAACAGACTGGTATATCGATCACTTGACCCGAACAAAAATCGACTTTTAACCATCCGTTCGCAATGCAACCGCATTGCAATGTCGACCACTGCGCTCCCTCTTGACCTTGCTGTCGCTCCTTCACGGAATCCAAATCCAGATTTTCAAACAATCTTCCGTGATACCCAAAATCGAGCACCCGGTTTTGAGTTCGAACGCAAATGATAAATGAGAGATAGAATTTCACCAAGATGCACTTCTTACCCCATCAAATTTTGCTGCCACAGTGTTACCAAAAAAACCTCTTTTTGTCATCTTTTATAGTACTCTGGCCTATTTCTTCCTTTTCTCTATTTTTATAATCCTATTCCTTAACTCCTAAATAAAAATTTTCCTGTTCTTCTTCTCCCCGTTCGGAACTTACACAAAAAGATAAAATTGAGATTTTAAAAAGTTTAATTGGGATTAAGTTGCCCATAGTAGCTGAATAGAAAGCTCTCTTTGTACCACCTACAGGAGACTCTCTGACTACACCTCCCCTCCGAGCTGGAAGAAAACGTCAACCAACAAGATGTAGATCATTCTATGACGACAATAGTCACCTATTTATTTCGACAGGGACAACCCGGGCCGAGGATTTTGCCAGTGGAAATTGCTTTACATCCTTATTCTCGCTTAATAACGGTGGAATACGGGTGGACACCTCGGCCCGGGAACACATTCAATGCATTTTCAGCTGGAATTTTTCATCTCAGAACGAAAGTTTTAACACCGGATGAATGCAGCTGATTAATATACAGAATGTGAAGTGAAATATTATCTACCGATCACATGCTGAGAAGAATTACACTCTTTTGAATAGCGCAGGTTTTCCTATCGCACTCATACTGTTTGATAAAAACTCATAG
>NC_134470.1:6344826-6391299 GCF_964194025.1 Convolutriloba macropyga
TAAACTATTAAACTATTCTTGTAATGGGATTTGAAAACAAAGCCCTGCTATATCAGTGTTGCTGTAATTTTGTTAAGAGACACGGAGGTGAACTAAGTTCCCATTTTTATACTCACATCTCGCCTTCACCAGCCCAGAGCCCAAAATCAATGTAGCCAAAAGACACCAAGCCAGAAAGTTGTTTCTTTTCATCATTCTAATCGCTTCTAATGTTTAACTATGAGCAACAATTATCTGGCAGAAAAGTTGATTCAGATGTTTGATCTATGTTTCAGTATTTGATCGTGGTTTTTTTATGAGTTTGTGACTAATTAAATGCAGTCTGATCAAAGTTTCTCTAATTAGCAGCACAAAAAGTTGTAACTAATTGTTTCGAGATTAACGACAAATTTACTCGCGCGGTTTTCAGTTGATTGACAGCTAGCTTTTGAAGATTTAACCACAAATGTTGTGAAGATTAAATAAACTTATTCAACCTTGAGTGAAATTAAAAAATGAAAGACGTACCAAAGTACCGCATAGACAGAGCTAGTGCGACCAAAAAGCTCTGTTATGAATAGTTAAAGAATTTTAATTGTCTTTTGGCTGCGTTTCAGGTAAAATAATCTTTGATAATCACATAGAAACTGTCATTAAAAAAGTGAAAAAAAACCCATATTTGGTTATATAAGTAACTGTCCCATTTTTGTTGCTACTCTTATTTTGTGACGTAGTTTTTTATTGCTTTTCGAGGTACCCCAGTTGAATTTACCCCCCTGATTACACCCCCCCCCCCCCCCCCCTAAAAAACTGATGTAAAAGTAGGGGGTACCCAGGTTGAGGTGCCATCCGGAAGTGACCTCTGATCATCCGAAGTCCAACGCACACGGTGTGTTCCCAGACCATAATTACAGGGTGGGAATGGTACGATCAGAGACCATTTTGAGCGCACATTCAGCGCACACGGTGTTTTGAGCGCACATTAGTCTGATCAGAGGTCAACTTCGCCTGGGATGGTCTGATCAGAGGTTACTTTCGTCTGGCACGGTCTGATCAGAGGTCACTTCCGGATGGCACTTCAACCTGGGTAATGATGGTTGTGGGGTAATATGATGCAAGATTAGGGGGCTAACGATCGGTAATGGGGGGAATTGTTAGATTTTACCCCCAAAAAACTACCCCCCAAAAGTATGTAAGATTAGGGTGGTAGTTTTAAGAGAGTAAAACAATGTAAGATTAGGAGGGTAATGCGGGAAATAGGGAGTAGAATCATATAGATGGGCCGTCAATAATTGGGCAAGCATTGATTGTATAGAGGCTAAGGGGGACCGGCTGCGGGTACAAAGTTTTCTTGCATTTCAACTTCGAGAAATTGAATGATTTGAATTGAAATCAGATTTTTGAAACCTGAAAACACTATAGCAACTGCGAGTATTTTTCACTCTTAAATAATGGCATATCATTGCAATTTTGTTGGATTCAGAAGTTCCTACGGTTTGAGAAATTCCTTTGCTTCAGTATCCAGTGCTTAACAGTGTCCAGTTTTTTCAGTATCCAATGCGTAACAGATCAAACTCGGACTGAATACAAACACAGCTAACCAGAGAAACAAGTCCGAGCGTTCAAGTATTGACATTGATGCCTGAAAGTTGAATCACGACAACAGCTTTTTTTACTATTAAAATTTTAATGAAAAATAAGCATGATAATTGACGTCATTTTAAAAAAAAAAACTAAAAATTTGTTTATCCAAAAAACAAAGTGTTACGAGATGATAACAATTATCAAGAGATAACATCATCAATTGTAGTGGTTGGTAATATAACAAAAATAGCTTTATAGATGGTTCAATGACAGAAAAAAAGTATTAATTAATCAGATAATGCACTAGTGAAGGATCAAAGAAAGCGCACATCGCGCCAAGAAACAATTGCTTTTGCCGCTTGGTACGTTTCGCAAAAATCTTTAAATTTTTTTTGATATGTTTCTTTGCATCAAGTAGGGATATTTTTTCATCACCAAAATTTTTGAACGTCGAGTTATATAAGGGAACAGTTGTATCTAAAAAATTTCTGCAAGTATTTAGTTTTTGGAATCAGTTTGCAGAAGTAGTTGTTTGCCCGCTTGTTTCTAGTTACTTTGAAGGTTGGGTACTTAATTTTCCGAGATGCTGGTAGATGAAAGCTAAATATTTTCCACGTCTAGAAAGTCCTTTTATATTTCAAAAAATGAGTTGCTGGTAATATTTCAAATTTTAGTTTCAAATCTCTCGATGATTCATTTTTTTTCGATAAATAATGGTCTTTAACGCCCAATTATTTGTTCATCAAGTAAAAGTATCAGTTTTTGACTTATTCCTCATAGAAGTACTGAAGAATAAAGCAGATGGCTAACAATTAGTGACTGTAGAACGGTTTTTGAATTGAGGCATTGTTTTTAATTCCGCCGGCCATTATTTTATGAGATTTCTTAACATCTTCTTGGAAAATTCAATGACTATGAATCATGATGCCTAAATATATCACTGAGTTTTTGCATTCAATCATCTTACCGCCAATTTTAAATGATTCTCCGGTGGTGTTTTTATTTTTCTTTGTAATTAAAATTAATTGAGTTTTTCAGAATTAAAGTTTAGTGAATCTATATTGAAGTTTTGATGATCTAATTTGCAAGGTTCTTCAATAATTTACATGCATTGTTTCAAATCCTTATGTTCTGTGTAAAGTAGAGTGTCATCTGCGGACTGAACAATTTTTCAGTTACTTGGTATGTTTTGACATGTCAGATATATAAAGATTAAATAAAAGTGGGCCCAATACTGTACCTTGAGGACCATCTTGATAAATTTTAGTCCAGTGGGATTTGACGTTGTTAATAATAGTTTGTTGCCGATGATCTGTTATGAAATCAATGAGTAATTACACACCATTTTCACTAAACTTCATGGAAATCAACTGTTTTTCAAAATGTTATGCTTAATGGAATCTAATTTTTTGATAAATCAAGAAGAGCAGCTGTTATGATCCGGTTATTTTCAATAGCTAGTCTAAACGATTCGGTGCAATACAGAAGAGCATCAAGTGTTGAATAGTTGTTTCTAAAACCGAATTGCGTTTCGCAGCGTTCGTTATGCAAGAACGCAACGATTTGTTTTTGCAGCAGTCTCTCAAAAACTTTAATTTGAAATGATGTCACTGAGATAGGCCTATACTTTTCAGTGTTATCAGGATCCTTTTTTTTAACAGAGGAGTAACACATGCGGTTTTAAGGTTGTTGGGATTTTTTTTCACAGATGAAGCTGTTAATGACGTTCGCAAAGTGTCCTACAATTACATCACAACCATATTTTAAGGCCAATTAACTGAGGGTCCCATTGCTTTCTGACTATTTGAAGATTTTAGATATTTTTTAGCTCAAATTCTGTTATGAATCGAAGCTGAAACTGATTTTGTGCGCGCACTAGATCCAAGCTATTGAAGAAATTCTTGAAATTTGCTGATGCTTTCGTCTTTGTTTTACAGAAGTTGCCTATCCTGGGAAACTGATAATTTAGTGAATTTGCCATTTTAAGATTTTTCGAACTAATTACCAAAAAAACCTCTTAGGCATAAAATTCCTGTTGATATATGTGTTGAGTTTCTCATTGAAATCAAACTATTCCGTTTGTCTTTTGAGGATGCGGACAATTTGAATAAATCTTTTATACCAAATTGTCGCTTTGAAGCTTTAAATTTTTTTATAAATTCTTATTAAAACTTGTTTCACTGGCGCATTTCTTTTTAATGCAACTGGAGTTTCTGATAAGCATGATCAAGGAAATATAAATATGCCCTTTCAAGAAACTCAGATTTGCAAAAAAATTTCTTCGACTAAAGTTCATTTATCAAAAAGTAACTTCGTGTGTAGTTTCTTGAGCTTCAATCTAAACTTAGAAAAGATGTTGCAAGATGTGTTCTAAATAAGTTTTGAAAATTTTGGTTCGATGCGTGTCTGACATATAGTCTGGAATGATATAATGTATTAATGAAGTGAATTTTTCCATAGTTGGCACAGATTTATTATATTGTTGCAGGTTATATGGCGTTAGAATTGTATCTAAAGAAGACTGTTCGTTCATATTTAGATAATTACTATTGAAATCACCCATCAGGATAAACTTAACTCCCATAGTAGAATTTTTGTCAATCTTGAATACTAATTCATCCAAAAATCAGAACCTAAATGTTTTTGTGGATTGTAGACTACAACAACGATTAGTTTATTATTTGCAGCGGGGATTTCTAAAAATAGAGCTTCAAAGCTGGTGTTCATTTTCAAATCGTTTCGGATTCTCGGGTTAAGATAATTAGGCACAAGTAGCATGACACCACAGCCTCTGTTTTTTGCCAATTGCCGCCAAATCTAAAAGAAACAAGCTTTTTACTGTCTATTTCCAATAGTTTGGTATCATTTTCGGAGGAAAGACAGGGCTTGGTCAAACCTATGATTGTGTTATATGCAACGTCTCTAGAAGATTTGCGTCCGTATTGAAACCTCGGGTCTTTCCCGTTATAGCCACCCTCCCCCAGCTGAGTGGTCAGATAATCTATAGCCCCCAATCATGGTAACTATACCCTTATGTGGGGCTATAATTTCATGGGAGGTGTTGCTATAATGGGAAAGACTCCAAGCCTCCTTGTTAAAAGAAATGTTTTAAAGATGAAATCAATCCTAGTCTCGCATAAAAAAAAGTTGTCGAGAAATCCTGTTCTATTCATATCTCTCTCTTTCTCTCTCTCTCTCTCTCTCTCTCTCTCTCTCTCTCTCTCTCTCTCTCTCTTACTCTCTCTATCTCTCTCTCTCTCTCTCTAATATTTAAAGCAAATGCAACCTTAATTATAGTTCAAAAAAGAAAAACAAAAAAATGAAAATATATCACATTTTGAGACAGCTTTCTTTTAACAATGAAACTTGGCTGGAGTTTGTCAGCTTTTCATTGGGGTATCTGGTAGGTTAAAATTTTCCGTATTATCTGAATTTCATACTTGGGAAGACCGCGGTCCAAGGATACCAATAGTGTAATATTTTTCTCTAAAATTCGATTCGGTGATGTAGTAATTTTGCATAACTTCTTAAAACTATAGGTGCTAACTTACTTTTAACGTTGAGTAAAAAAATTACGTTGAATTTTCTGTCAATCAGCGATGAGGTTCGGCTAGTGACGGACTGATATGCAGTACACAGGTCGAAAAGGATGTTCTTTTACTTTTGAAGGACAATGGGACAGTTTATGAAACCCAAAGGGCTTGGACCCTTTGTATCTGAGAAAACGATAGATCCTTGCGTTTTAAGGAGGATCTTGAAGTTTGAGCAACCTATTGTTTCATGTTATTAGGAATCGGTAGTTTTGTTGTTCCCAAAGATTGCTCCAACGGGAGCTCTAAAGCTGGCTGATCAGCCAGCCATCCTGAACAAAAAAAATTGTAATGAGTATTCTAGCTTTTGACAATTTTTTGAGCTATGGAGGTCGTGGGTTGACCTTATAAATCAAAATGCTCGAAAATTAGAAATACCACTTTCTCTTTGGCTTCTATTTAAAACTAAAATCCTAGAACTTACTAAAATGCTAAAGTTGTAATGTTAGAAATAACCAAACTTTTGGAACTGCCTAGAAAACATAAAAAACATTCACTTTCTCACGATTTACTCATATTTCAAAGGCTGATGCAAGGAAATTATTTGTACACAAGAAGATAATTCGAAACTATGTTTTTAAAAGCAAAAACTTAAGTTTTAAATGGCCTGTTTTAACTGTAACTAACGTTGTTTCGGTTAGTGAGCAGTGATCGTGATCCGCGTTTAAGATTATCAGATGTCATTTTTTTTCAATTTCTAGTCTTTTCTTTTGATTATTTACAAAGAGAGTTTTTGAGACAATGTTGAATCGATAATAGTTTATTGGTGAACTGTGATTAAAAAATGTGGTAATCTCGATTATCGGAACTTTAAGCGCAACATCATTTCAACACTTTTTTTACAAAATTGAGAGACCCATTTTCATCATATTCCTTACATAAACTTAACAATACAAAAAAGGCACCACAATTCAGACTTAATTTCAAGACTTCAGGAAAAAGAGAGAACTTCAGAGCATTATGCACATTTTTTACATAAGATCAGCACATTTCTTGCTAAATTGAAGCAGTTTTTGAATACTTTCCTTGCATTATTTCATCACTGCAAAATTTGTTACGTATTTGCAGCGCTTCAGAAAAGAAAAATTTTCAGCACATTATTTTGCCTAAATTTTTTACATGAAATTTTATTGTTTACTTTTTCTTATAACGTATTCAGCTATCCTTCAATTAAGAAATTCTGAAGAGCCGCTAATTATAATATTCAGTTACTTAAAAATATGTGAAAAAGAAATGTTGTCTCTCTATTTTAGGAACCAATTGAAACCCAGCTCATAATTCCCCAACTGTTGATACACAAAACACAAAGACTCAGAGAAGAAGATATGCGATGAAAATTCTTGCTGAATTCTTAAAGGTGGCAAAATTTCAAAAATATCTTTCTACAGAAATTAGAACAGAATTAATTTAACCGACCGCAAATGAATTAAAATAATCTTTTCGATACTTTCTTAACAACTTATAGCTTGTATTTTAGGATCTATTTTTGACTTGTGAAAGTTGGAAAGACTCTTTTTTTATTAAAACATTGCACAGGGTAATTTGATACAGTTAATCCGCAAACGTTTTTTTTGAACTTCAGTTTGCAACTAATCTTTTTTTGAGACCTAATACATTCTATCATGGTGATATTTCGTAAATCAGTGAACGTCAAGAGAAGAAACCGATTCTAAGACTTGGCAGAGAAACCCAAGACTTGGATTTTCTCTGCCCAGAGAGGCCCCAAGTCTTGGGGTGAATTTCACGAATTTCACCTTCAAATGATTGTTTTTGACAGAAAACGTGTAATTGGGCGCCAAATTTATAAATAAAGTTGCCCTCATTAAATTAAAAACATCGGATCTTCATGATGTCAACCTTAACTTTGCTCAGAGAAACCCAAGACTTGGGTTCTGCGCTGCCCAGAAAAACCCAAGTCTTGGCCTCTCTCTGCCCAGAGATGTCTCAAGTCTTGGCTCCCCTTCCCAAGTCTTGGCATCTCTCTGCCAAGACTTGGCCTCTGGAAAATCTCTGAATCAGGCCTGATGAGCTCTGGGGGTTCAGTACGGGTAAGCAAAAACTCTGCGTTGTTTTTTTTCATTACATGGTAATTTTTACATTTGGTGATAAATGTTGAAATTGTGTAAGTAATGTGGTCAAAATTCAGCACAATAACCTAATAATTAAGTAAGACCCGTCTGCTAATATTTTTTTTTATTTCAGCGGCTGTCCGCGCAATTTTTACAAAGGTGTCAGTTAAAATCTCGACGCGGCTACTTATACTGCTTGTTCTGCTTCTGTTCAATTAATGGTAACTTTGTCTAAGCACAAGTCAACATCTATAAAACATCGATGAAAACATCGATGAAAATATAAAATGAATTCACGTTAATATAACAGAAAGATATGCATCGTCAATAATCGACAGAAACTGTTCCAATTACTGTCTTTTCGGTTACCTATAAATTGCGTAACTTCATTCCGTTTCCTATGATTTGAATATAAAAATTTGTTGCAAACAGTTTTTTTGCAAATAGTTTTAAAATGATCCAAAATTTTGCTTCATCTTTTGGAAAAAGCTCATCAAAAATACTTTGAACTTAAACCAATTAAGTTGATTAAAAAATATTAATAATTGATAAAGATAGCTGCGCCAATATTACTTACAAAATGTTTTAGCTTTTGCTATGACTTTTAGAATTTGAAAAATGAAGAAAAGCAAGTACTGAAAAGCAATGTTTAGAACAATAAGAGGCACGAAAAGATTTTTTTAATAAAATTACTTTAGCCAATAGCCAATCAAATTACTTCAGGACAACCGTAGCAAACATCTTCACTTCAACTTGAACAAAATCATTCAAGTCCGGCCTTAGCTTGACCCAACGAGATTACGTTGAAATTTTGTTCGACATAGTTTCGTGATCTCAAATATTCCGAACCGCATCTTAGCTGGTGCCACTTTTTTACGCTGAAATTTCGTTGTCCATTAAGGTCAGGCTCAACGTTTGCCCTGAGAAAACCGTTTGATTTCGTTTGATGAGTCCAATTCCTAGCCTGGAGAAGAGTCTAGGAAATAAACCCCACGGAAAAAAAACCCACTTAACTTTAGATAAGAAATAAACCCCCACGGAAAACAACCCCCACGGAAATAAACCCCACTTAACTTTAGATAAGAAATAAACCCCAACGGAAAACAACCCCCACGGAAATAAACCCCACTTAACTTTAGATAAGAAATAAAACCCCACGGAAAACAACCCCCACGGAAATTAACCCCCACGGAAAAAAAACCATTTTAAAATTGAGTTTTGGCGTGATAATTTGTTCGGTTGTGATAGTTTCATATCAAGTCCCACGGGCCGCTGAGGCATGGCCATGGCCCGCGAGGCATGGCCAAACGCGCTAAATGCGCAGCTCTTTAATAGTAAACTGGGGGTTTATTTCCTTGGGGGTTTATTTCCGTGGGGGTTTATTTCCGTGGGGGTTTGTTTACGTGGGGGTTTATTTCCTATCTAAAATGAATTGGGTTTTTTTTTCCGTGGGGGTTTATTTCCTATCTAAAATGAAGTGGGGTTTTTTTTCCGTGGGGGTTTAGTTCCTATCTAAAATGAAGTGGGGTTTTTTTTCCGTGGGGGTTTATTTCCTATCTAAAATGAAGTGGGGTTTTTTTCCGTGGGGGTTTATTTTCTATCTAAAATGAAGTGGGGTTTGTTTCCGTGGGGGTTTATTACCTATCTAAAATGAAGTGGGGTTTTTTTCCGTGGGGGTTTATTTCCTATCTAAAATGAAGTGGGGTTTTTTTCCGTGGGGGTTTATTTTCTATCTAAAATGAAGTGGGGGTTTTTTTTCCGTGGGGGTTTCTTTCCGCAACCGCCTTGAAAAGACTTAAGATTGATTATATTAAGCTGTCCGCCCCAATTGAGGTTTTCGATTCGTTTCAGATTTCGAAATTTGAATCTGTACAATATATTCATATGTGCCTTCAATGGTACAGAGGTTCAAATCACCTTAGTCACAAAGCATTGGACAAGAAAACTTTTTTAAAATCTTTCTTTCGTTTTTGATAATTAATTCTTTGCAACAAATATATGGTTCAGAACTTCGAACCAATGTGTGAATTATATTTCAGTATGTGATATTGGTATGTGTGTGAGATTCATTAATTGAAAGACAACCAAAATTTTTCTTACGAAGAACACAAGAATTAAAAAACGCTTCAAAAATGACAAGTTACTCGCGCATTTTTGGTCGATTAATGGCAAATACATAAAGATTAATAATTGCACGTTTTGATATACAATTATTAAGTGCCACAGCTACTCGGCGGTGAACCTGATGAAAAGTATCTATTATGTCTCAATATAGTTATGTTTGTTTCTTTAATTAAAAATGCAAAAAAAGTAAATTTAATTGCTTCGTTATTATAAGGACAAAATTATTCGGTTCTTTTATAGGTGATGCAGAATTAACCAATTGAGAATTTTTGATATAAGTAATGCACAAAATTTAGAGCTAATAATGTGTTATGATTCACTGAACTTTGCTTAAGTTTGCTTGGTCAGAAAAACTAAAAAGTAATACAAACGTGCTGCGTCTAAAGTGTTTTAAGAGCCTTAGAAGTATGCATAACGTTAGAATGTCAAATCTCATATCGGCTGTCTATCAAATTGAAGAATTTCTTTTGTAAGCGTATGAAAACAGAAAAAATAAAGAGAGCATAGTCCAACATTAGTCTTTAATATATACGCTCTGAGATTCAGTTTTTGTTCAAGCTATGCCTTTTTTCTGATTTTGATTCTGAATTATTTCAAAAAAGAAATTAGTTTTAGCAAAACTAAATCGAGTGAAGCCTTTTACACAATGAGATTCATTTTTAACATCTTCTTTTCCCAATTTTACCTGTTTTATAGCTAGTTCTTTTCCGTACTAAAATTGATGCGATCATGTAATAGGGTAGGCAATAAATTAACAGAATAACTTTTGTTAAAATCGCTCGTACTAGCCCGCAATCTCCCATTGCTTACATGCAATTCTTTTTATGCAGATATCTCGAATATTGACTCTTCTTAACAAACTCAAAATAACATGAAAGCCAACATTTTAAACATAGGTGTTTCAGTTTACATTTTTTTAATATTTGCAAAAGTAGCTATTGTTAACTAATGATGAAAGAAAATTTGTAATCAAGCTATAGACCAGTTAAATTGGAACAAAATTGATACGTATTGCACAGACCATGGATATCCACGCCAATTCCGTGCAAAGTCAATGTCTTTAAGACTTCTTCAGCCACAACAAGGTTAGTATAGAGTTCTCGTCAGATACTAACCTTGTTGTGGCTGAAGTAAACTAAATTCAATTTGCATTCCACATTATCCGGAAAACACAATTGGTAAAATGTAAAGCATACATAAACGATGTATCAATCTTACAAGATAGGTCTCGGAAACTGATTGAATTTTTATCAAAACAAACTGCCTTTAATTCAATTAAAACGCTTAGCTAAAATTTGAATAATTAAATAAAACTGGTTATTGAAGGCAATGTTAGAACAAAAGTGCAACCTTTTGAACCATTTGGAACAAGTCGTTGAAAATTAAAAGTAAAATGGCAAAACTGAAGTCAAGTTCGCGTTTTTTCACAAACATCTTTGTGTTGTTCCACAAGGCCACTGAGATCTAAACGTGTTCACCGCTTTAAAAGATACGTCGAGAAAGCTACGCGTCATAAAGGAATTTTTTTTTTGTTTTACTATAAGGTACCAAGAGCAGTTTTAAAGTTTGTAATAACACAGCACAATTTTTCCAAGACCTATCTTGTAAGATTGATACACCGTTTATGTATGCTTTACATTTTAACAAACACAATTGGTAAACACAATTGAAAACACAAATGGTAAAATGTAAAGCATATATAAACGATGTATTAATCTTACAAGATAGGTCTCGGAAAAATTGTTGTGTCTTTTTACAAACTTTAAAGTGCTCTTGGTACCTTATAGTAAAACAAAAAAAATTCCTTTATGACGGGAAGCTTTCTCGACGTATATTTTAAAGCGGTGAACACGTTTAGATCTCAGTGGCCTTGTGGAAGAACACAAAGTTGTTTGTGAAAGAACACGAACTTGACTTCAGTTTTGCCATTTTACTTTTGATTTTTTAACGAATTGTTCCAAATGTTTCAAAAGGTTGCTCATTTGTTCTAATATTGCCTTCAATAACCAGTTTTAACTAATTCTTCAAATTTTAGCTAAGCGTTTTAATTGAATTAAAGGCAGTTTGTTTTGATAAAATTTTAAATTCTTTTCGCCGTTTTCTGTACTTTGGTGCCTGGTTTCTAACTCTCATTAGTGGCAATTAGTGTAATCATAGTTATTTCATGAGTTTTTCAAAACCCTTTAATAGTTTAAATCAGTATCCAAACTTTCCGTCTAGTCGTCTAGTTTTGTGGCTCTTTATAATGTAAGTTTTATTATTTTTATATATTTAATTATGCTCTATACTTCTTTAAGATTGTTAAGAATATCATTGATTGTTATAACGATTTTTTCATAACAGTATGATTTTGAAATTTAGCAAAAGTTTTTCATAAAATATTTTTTTTATATTTCATATATTAGAACTAGCAGTGATTTGTTTTAAATGTGTCCTTGCTATTCGTGATGCTTGCTGACTACTGAGTATCAGTAATGACATTTGCATTTTACTTTTTGATTAACGCAAAACTGAAGATATTTGAACGCGTTCAGGTATATGTAGTCCATTCTATATAGCCTTTATATATATATATATATATATATATATATATATATATATAGTTTAGTATGCGCTGTGATAGAGATTTATTTTTGAAAACTCGTTGGAATTCCAAACTTGTTGAAATTTAAACTTCCTCAAGTCCTATCGATATTTTTGGTTCTAATGAGGCTGACTATGAGTTTGTCAATTCACTCAAATCCTTGAATTAAAAATCAAGACTTGTCTTGCTATGTTTCTTCCTAATTTTTTGAGAAGCTGATCACTTTTCGGTGTCAATTTTGTTGCTAGGTTTATTTCGAAAAATCCTTCTGTGCAAAAAATACATCTGTGCAAAACATCTTTCCTTCAGAATTACATCATAACAGATTGGCTTCACCAGTACTGAGCGCTACACAGAAAACTCTAAAATAAACCTAGGGTAGAGTGATAGCGCGATTAACTCAGATGCGATAAGAAATCAAATGTATCTATTTTTAAGAAGATTGTTTTAAGTTTCTAACACATTGAAGAAAAAAAATAATCATTGAAGAAACCTCAATTGGATTTTTCTGATGTCGACTGCATTCTGAGTTACTAACGACTAAAACCTTTTTGTTCTTACGTCCGATGATCATGATGAACCGATCTCAAAACTTAACATCCCTCGAAAACAATTACTCAGTTGTGTCCGTTAAGTTAAATAAAACGAATTTGAAACAGCTGAATTTATTTTGATTATCCGGCTGATACGATGCGTAGAAAAATATACAAGGCAGATTAATTATTACATTCAGTATAAAATCAATAAATACAGTGATTTCAATTATTTATGAAATGATTGATTTGTTCAAAAAACATAAATGCAGGTTCGGAATTCAGATATTCGAATGGTTGTTGAGAATGTTGCAATAAATGATACTTTTACTTTTGAAAAATTATTATTTTTCCGCTAAATGTAATTTTTAAAATCGAAAACTGAAGAATTGTGTACAGCTTCTTGTTTTTGTTTACTTGGTTGGAAGCTTAAAAGTTGAGTTTTTCTGTGTTTTCACATAAAAAATCACATGAAATTCCATTTAAATCACATAAAAAAATTGTGACGCCCGACATGAGAAATACATGTCAATTTACATGAAAAATCATGTAACTGCCAGATTTAATGTGTGTCACTTTTTTCCAAAAAAATTGCTTGTCGACACACTTTTTTTTATGTGATTTACACCATTGAGCTTAAGAGTGGTAAATGGGAATTATTATAGAGTATTCAAGAAGTCCTGGAATCAAGGACTGTATTTGTCTATTTGAAATTCGTGAAGGTATTTAAACTCTGAAGAATTCCTCATCTTAAGTTCTTAATCCGTTGAGTTGAGTGAACTTGTAGATCCAAGATTTGAGTCAAGAGGTTCCAAAATACAACTAGTCAGCATGGCTTGAGTCCAGACGAAGATATGCTAGACCAGAAGAGATTTTCCTCTGCTTGACCACAAACAGTCCAAAGGCAACCAAAAGAGTAGCAAAGGCTGCCAGAGTGAACAAGGAAGCCAGGGAAGCAGCCAGGGGTGAGTACTGGCTATTGGGTCCAGTCAATGCAGCTGAAATATCAAAATAGGCCTAAGGGAACCCAACTTTTGTCTTCTGTTACTGGACCAAAAATTAGAGATGCCAATTGTTCTCACTACCAAAATGGAACGAAATACCGATTTCGTACTCAATAAAAAAAATTTCGTGTTTTTTCTTAAAACACATGCGAAGTTTTGAAAAACTTTACCCTTCTTAACTGCTATATAAGCTCAGTATAGAACTCTTCAAAAATCCTCATATTACCAAACAAGATAAATTCTTTTTTTTGGAAATTAATTTTATCGACAATTGATTGGGTATTCTACTTGGCATCTGAAAACGTTACTGGAGCTATCTTGACTTATTGTATTTCGTCAGCCGGTGAGATCAAACCAGTTTCTTTTTGCTTTCTTTTCAGGTCAACATCTTTTTTTGCTATGTTTAACTAAGACTTTGTCATAAAAACCCAACGTAACCGACATCAAAATGGAGACAACTGCACTAGCAAAATGGAATAAAGACAAGTTGGTACAAAAAATTTTGAAACTAAGAGAAAATAAAAGAACGCCACTTAATAGTAGTTTGCAAAAATGTGAAATAGATGAGCTCAGGAAAGATGTAGAACTATATAACGAAAAAGCTGCAATAATTGAACAAGAAAACAAAGAACTTCGAGCAGCTTTAGACAACGAAAAAAGATTATATGATCAGTCAACGTCGGAAATCATTCACTTGAGAGCTCAAAATGACAAAATGCTGACAAAAATTATTGATGGTATCGTTGACAACGAACGTAAAGCGTCAGAGAGTGCTAGCAAAAAGTTTTTCCCCAAATTTGTACCAAGGTTTGCTAAAAATTTAGTTATTTCGGACAGCACGTTCAAATTTGTAAAACAAAGCGATATCAGTAGCGAAACAGCAATACACTCCTACCAATCTGCAACCATTAATGACGTCAACAGTACCATTGATTCGTATTCAACAGGAACAAAGTCGGAAAGCCTTATATTTCACCTTGGGCATAACACTATTGATCAGGAGCAGCAGAGCCAATTGGTGACCTGGTTGGCAAATGTATAACAAAGTTCAAACCACATAAAGTTGCAATTTGCAAAATACCGAATGTAAAGAATGATCTGTATGGAAGAGATGTAAATAACAAAGAAATTAATGAATACAACAAGGAAGTCGATAGTATAGCCGATCAACTTAATGGTGAATTTGAGTCATGTAAAAATAAATGTCCTGAATTACGACTTGGAAAACACAGATATAAGGCATGATGGTGTTCACGCTAATTTACATGGAATCAATAAAATAGTAGCGACTCTGAGAAACCACTTGAAAAGGATTGGTTACAATTGTTCATCAAACGATGTCTCCTTGACACAAATTCCACCAAAGCGCAAAGATCTTTTTGTACCCATGAGAGACGGATGGAATAATTTCAACAATCGTATTGAATTCTGATACATTTGGGTGACTTCTTAGAAATCAATAAAAATGTTTTATTTGAGATGTAGGTGGATTTTTATGTTGGTTTTAATTTTGATTAAGTTTGCTTTTTTTTCTAGAAACGATTGAGTTTCTCAAAAGTCACTCAAATATATGTAAACTTAAAAAACCAAACTACCGTAATATCGATCAGATCAAAACTTTTTTACTATGGTTCGGTATATTTAACATAAAATATCTACTTATAATCATCGTAGTTATTCTACAAAAATATGGTGACATTGAAAGAAACCCAGGTCCATCAAATTTGGATAAAATAACAACAACTGAAGAGTACAATGGTGAGTGTGCAAGAAAATCGGAGTTCCCCAAGTTTTGGTATATGAATTGTAGAAACCTCAATAATAAACATGAGCAACTGTCTCGTTTTTTGAAAAATCTTAATGAAACCTCATTCCTAGTTGTTACCGAAACATGGATAAACGAAAAAACTGACATTCCCGAGTTTTATCTGTGCAATAGTCATCACTTCATCCATCAACCAAGATCATCATTAACTAATGTACGGAGAGGCGGAGGGGTAGGTATTTGGGTTCCCAAACAGTTTGAAGTAAAAATGAGAAATGATTTGAACACAATCAATAGAAGTTTTTTTGAGTCAATGTGGATTGAAATTGGTAAGCCTTTAACAAAAAAACTACTCATTAATGTAACATACTGCCCCAATGTAAATCTCTCTAGCTTTTTTCTGGATGAAATGACTGTAGAAATCTCAAATGTGTATTCGTATAAAGATAATCTAATTTTATTTGGAGATTACAATATAAACTTGTTAGGCGCAAAAGGTAGACAGTCACTTGATATTTTCTCAGCAAACAATGGGCTATGCTACGTTAATGAAACGGAGGCAACATGGACAAATGGTGAAAAATGGTGACAAATTCGTTAATTGATCACTTCTTTTTTCTCGAAGAACCAAATTTTTGAAGCCAATGTCCTAGAGTCGACTCTTGGAGTTGATCACTTCACAATAGTATATCAGTCATCATTACAAATAGATCGCAGTGATAAGAAAAGACAGTTTTTGATACGTAATACCATGAAATATTCAAGATCAATTTTCAATCGTGACATTGCGCTGCAAGATTGGTCGCCTATGTACCCGATAAATGAGCCGAACGAAATGTTTTTAAAAATTAGCGAAATTTTTGAAACTATACTGAGTTGTCATGCACCCTTGACGTTGGTAGAAAGTAGTACCAAAAAACAACAAAAGCAATGGTCGACAAAAGAATTACGTGGTCTCATAAATGAAAAACACCGTCTCTTTAATGCGTAGAAGAAAAACCCAAAATCAGAGATTTATAACATTTACAAATCTTTACACAATTCAGTGAATAGAAAACTGAAAAAAGCTTCAGATGATTATACAAAGAATTTTTTCCAGCAGCTACCAACATCAAGAGAACAATGGAAATTCATCAAAAACAGGATCAATTCCAACAGCCAAATAGAAAAAATTGACAAATTAAGGGAAGATAGTCATTTTGTTGAGGATGACAGAGAGATTGCCAATATTCTTAATAACTGTTTTGCGAGACTAGGATTATACCAAGGCAAAGACGTTGCTCCAAATTATTCTTCCCTAACATTTGATGGACCGGAGTTTAGCTTCCGACCAGTGACCAGAAAAGAATTGTATAATGTTATTGATAATCTGCCTAAGCATAAATCGCCCGGACCGGGCCATATACCAGCATGGGCGCTAAAAGATAGTAAACTGTCTATTGGAACTCATTTACAATTTGTCGTCAATGACTGTATAAACAAAAACACGTTTCCTAATTTTTTGAAAACAGCGCTTGTTACACCTGTCTATAAGAAGGGAGACCGACTAGAACCAGAAAACTATCGACCCATATCAGTCACAACAACCCTAGCAAAAATTTTTGAGCGATTACTACTTGAACAACTAACTCACCACCTAACTCTTAATGGTCTGATTAACAAGAATCAATTCGGATTTCAAAAGCAAAAGTCCTGTCTCGATACTATCATTTCATTAACTGAAAAAATAAACCAATGCGTTGACGAAAACGAATTTGTTGTCACACTCTTTTTAGACTTAGCGAAGGCTTTCAACTCAATATCTTTAGATGTTTTTATGAATAAAGTAAAAAGGTATGGAATTGGAGAAAATGCAAGAATCTTATTAAACTCTTTCCTTTGTGATAGAAAACAGTGTGTAAAAAAATGGGATAGCAAAATCAGATTGGGTTGTCATAAACCACATTGTTCCTCAGGGAACTGTCTTAGGGCCTCTAATTTTTATACTTTATGTCAACGATTTCAGTGAAGCTGTATCAACGAATTGTGATGTATTACAGTTTGCCGATGATACAGCAGTTCTATGTTATGCAAAGAATGAAGCAAGTTTGCAGCTAATAGCTGAAGATACATTAAACAAGACAGATCAATATATGAAACAAAACAGGCTAACTTTGAATGAGGACAAAACGGAGTTAATGGTGTCCAGGAATGAAAAATTGCCCATCATTGAAACTGTCGATTTCAAGGGACATCGATTGGAAGCATCTGAAAAATGTAGATATTTTGGTGTAATAATTGATAGGGAACTGACATACCAAAATCAACTAAATAAGGTTATCACTAAAACGGCTTCAGCAATCAGATCATTATATTTGGTTCGTTATCAGGTACCGTTAAAAACAAGAATAAATCTTTTTAAAACACTAATTTTGTCTCATTTAGATTTTAGTGCAATTTTTTTTCAAAATTTACCATCTTACTCTATTGACAGAATTAACAAACAGATAAACTGGGGCATAAAAGTTTTCAATATTCTCCAACAAACAAGAAATCGCTCTGATAAACATTTCAGGTATTTAGAAAGCGTGCCTATTATTGTAAACAAACGAACCCATGACATTTTCTTAGAACAAAAACGTAAATCAAAATGGAGTAATGGTTCAATTGTTCGTAACTTTATTCGAAAATGGAACACACTTCCAATTACAATTAGAAAAGAAACGTCGAGGACCAAATTTAAACAAAAAGTTACAGCGGAAATGCTTAAACGACACCAAAGAGTTCCAATAGACAGAAGGGTTGCATGATTCAAATATATTTTTTATTAAACTATTTTACGATAACCGAACCTTAGTTTGTTATAAATTAGAAAAAAAATAAAGTTTGATTAAAAAATTTCTAACATGTAACATTAACCAAGTGGTTAGTTTAATTTACATGTTTTCAGATTAAAAAAAGAGAAATTTAAGTTGAAAAAAGTTCTATTAACCTTTGCTGTACAGATATTTCTAACACTTCTTAATTTATCTTTAAAATACGCTAACTTTACAGCAATTTTATCTTAACAAAAGACTTAACTTCACCCTAACTTACCTCGATAAGACATTAACATTTTACCTCCACATAATTTTCACCAATTCACCTTGATTTCTACCATTCCGTATCCTTAAATGTTCGAGTAATGTACCCTAAACGTAAAGTAAGTTAATAGAATTGTCCAAACAAAGTTACCTTAACGTTACTTTAACATTATCATAACGTTTACCTAAGATGATTTTACCTTAATTCCGTTGAGCTAAATTCACCTCAGCATCATTTAGAGCGAATTTT
Source organism: Convolutriloba macropyga (assembly GCF_964194025.1). Classification (NCBI taxonomy): domain Eukaryota; kingdom Metazoa; phylum Xenacoelomorpha; order Acoela; family Convolutidae; genus Convolutriloba; species Convolutriloba macropyga. Next base: position 6,363,371 of record NC_134470.1, read on the forward strand.
TTTTATGTTGCATCGCATTCAATTTTTTTCATAAATCTTCTCAACAATCGCCTCCCCCTTAGAGACCTAGTTGAGAATTGTCATCCCCTATCAGATGCCCGCAATCTGCACAACAGACAACATGTAGATACCTAGTATCATAATCAGCACTATATCTGAAGACTCGTCTTGGCTATCGATAAAAACCAAGCTCTATTGATGGTCAGAAATTTGCTTCCTTGAATTCTACTGAAGGATTATCCCCATTGTACAATAGAGGGGGAATAGCTTAAAGGATCAATCTGGACTATGTCACATTCTGTACAAAACCAAATAAAACATAAAATAATTCAGACTTATCTTTTGCAAAAGGGGAGGCAGTCTTGGAAGCTTGATCTGAATGTTCCCCAGTGTAGTTAAAGTTTAATATGCCAGACTTTTTTGTGTAGTTTGCCTATGAAAAAAAAAATGATTTTCATACAAATTTTAGGTCATTTTCGTTGTTTTCTTTTTTCTAAAAAAAATCGAGAAAAAGAGTTATTCAAATGAAAACAAACATTTTATGTGAATAAAATCTTTTCAATTCCGTGCGAGCCTGGCTTGACGTTAATGAGAACCAACTTGAGTATGATTCAGAAAAGAAACTGTAAAATAAAGCAAAAAGTCTTGTGTCGCAAGAGCCAATGAAAGTAATGTGTATACCATGGTTGAGATCCCAGACGGAATCAAGTAAGTTCAGACCGAAGTTGAACGCAAGAGTGGGTGTCGTGCGTTCAAAATCACATAGTCTGGTTACATCTAAAAACGCAGGAAAGTCTGGACACAAACGCACAAAAGTGTTGACATGAACACATGAAAGTGTGGACATGAACGTGCATATGTCTAGACATGTACGCATTTTCTCAGCTTTGTTAAAAAAAACTAATATCTATCAGATGACTTGTAGCACTCTTATTCCAAAACACAAAAGTTCATAACACAAAAGTTCTTAAAGCTGGAACTCACTTGCGTTCAAAACAAACAGCAAAATCTCTAATTCGAAAAACATTACACCCACTCTTTGTGTTTAAAACTTTCACATCTTGTGTTCAAAAACGTAATTGAAGTTGAAAAGAAAACAAAATAATTCCATATAGCCTACAATCTATAATATTAGGCCAAAAAATATTTTGCAATGCTTTTTCAAGTTTAAGCAAAATTTTAAAAATTTGAAATGAATACATTATACTAATTTCAAGTATAAAGTTTTTCGTTTTTTTTTTGCAGTTTTCTGACTCTGAACGCATTAAAGTCAAGAAATGAACTCACGAAAGGCTCAACATACACGCAAGAAATCTTGCGAACGCACTGTAGTCCGGTGAACGCAAGAAAGTCAGGTCATGAGCGCACGAAGGTCTGTTGAACTCACGAAACTCTAGTGATAGCACAAAAATCTGGACATAAACGCAGAAAAGTCTGGTGAACGCACGAAACCCTGGACATAAGATCTTTTCGTCTGGGACAGTGAAAACATTGACACTATCCATGTGAGACGGTCCGCAAATACCTATTTCCGTCTGGCAACTCAACCTGGGTACTGTGAGAGCTGATTGATACAGAATTAATGTGCAGCGAACACAATTTTCAGGTTTTTGCAATACTTCGCGGCGACTAATGGGGGAGAAACAGTTTTCAACGCGAAATGCCTGTTGTTTATTTTCAACTTTTAACGCGTTAAAAGCGATGAATTTTTGTAAGAAACAAATTCAATATACCAGTTTATTTTTGATGTTTCAGCAGATTTGCGATATTTAGCACTGATTTTTTAAAACCGATTTCTGCTTTTAGCGGCAAATTTCTTTTAAGCGGAACCAAAAATTTAGAAAACTCTTAAGAAATTGACAAGAAGATTACTGTTTTCGCCGCACTCACCGCCAAAAAATGCGGGTGCGCTCCATTAAAAAGTATATTTTTTTCATTTTTATTCATCGCAGTTCATACATTTTTGTCGTGAAAAAAACTTGAATGGGGAAGGTTATTGTTTAGTGAGCCCCAGGAGATGTGATCACCTGAGTATTACTTCTCAGATTGACGAAGTAGAGCAGATTATCTAACTTAATTTGACTAACTTTGCTTAGAAATGTCTCTTCGAACGACAACGATTGGAGATGAAGACACCATTCCAGTCCTCACTTTGTTGTCCAGGCTCTCGCCAGTTGCCAGTTCACGCTTGTGACGTTTGCTACAATCTGTGAAGTAAAATCATCTATTTTTACATATGAGTTCGACTTTAACATCTCTTTCATCCAAACAACTCCCTAGTTTACACTTAATGTCAAATTTGCAATTATTTATAAAGAAATTGCAAACTTTGTAAAATGATGCATCAATTTTACAAATATTTGCATAAAGGTCTTAATATTTGTGTCTCTTATCGTAATTATTTGGCCCTGTAGGGTGATTTTACCACCCATAGCGTATACAAGGTGTACTTTAAACATTTTTCAATTGGATTCATCAATTTCCGATAACGGGTGAGGAAAATAACCTACTTTGATTAATTAAGTAGAGCTCGACCGGAACGAACTCGGCATATTGTTTGCAAATTTTTGCAAACTTAGCATTATTTTGCAAAATTTTGCAAATTTTACCTTAAGAGATAATTTGCAAATTTTTACAAATTTGGCATTATTTTTGAACTAGGCACCCGCATGGTTATAGCACAAAAGTTATGATTAAAAACCATTCGTGTGCACCTAAAAGTATATAATTTTGATTAATTAGTGTTAATTGACAGTCGCAACTGCAATAAAACCTGGACAGGTTATTTAGGCTTACATTTGTGCGAACAGGAAATAAAATATCCCAGCTATTTTTTTTGTTTGAAACCGAATCTGTCTAAACCGAACATACCGAATCTTGCAAAACCGAACATACCGAAGCTTTCTTACATTCTAGACCAAAAATTTCTCACATTTGAAACCAAACATACCGAACAAACCGAAAATGCCGACCATTTCTTACGTAGAAAACCGAACATACTGAACATTTCTTGCGTCGTTTTTGTTCGGTCTTCTCAACTAGGGTAGCAAACGTAATTTTATGCTGATTATTAATGATTAATTAATTGGTTCACGAGTTTTTGGAATTTGAGTTGCGCCCCATTCCCATCAACCCATACGACACGCTAAATTGTTTTATTTTAGATCTTTTTGTCATACGCGATTATCGTAATTTACTTTTGTGTTGATGCTCGGTGCGAAGTAATGAATTTGAATTATAGTGAGTATATTGCAAACTCGAGGCAAGAATGCCAAACTCTACTGAATTTTGATACCCGCCTGCTATTTGACTCAGGCAGATATTTTAAATAAGATTATAGAAGGTTTAAATAAAAACTGATTTATAGAGGTTAACATTATCGAATGTTTACAAATCTGGAATCGGATTAATTTCAAAATGTGAATCTTTTCCGTTTGTTCCCCCCCCCCCCACACCCCCAGCTTCGTGAGTGCATATTTATTGCACCCCCCGACGCACGTGCCATATTTTTAGATAATGGTTTAACATGTAATAACACGTGCTCTGTAATTGGGGGGCGCATAACGCAATGGGGGAGGCACAAACCGAAAAGATACCAAAATGTTTGCATTATCTTAATTTCAACAGGGTATGAACTAAAGAATTGATTATAACTTTAGCCATAAAAAAGTCTGGCTGCTAACAACGAAAGAATGAACATAATTACATAAATGAATATTAACTATTATGCAATTATAATCACAGTATCATCATCAAATGACTACCAGATGTGGTATATAGCGATTCATGTACCACATTTCTCCCATTCTGAAAAAAATCCCGATTTTTCAGCTAAATTAACAAAATGCAAGGGAATTATTGACGATATGTACTAGTTAAACGCAGACTTATTATGTGACTAAATGTAAAATGAGTTTTAAATTTGTGAATCAGTTTTTTTGACCTGAATCACTATCCGAATCAGACGCGTATGCGGCGGCATCGAGTGTTCTTAGTGATCTGAGAGTCAAAATTGGCAATATAATTTTCAGGAGAAATTTGCTGTTAAATTTGTCCCATATTTTAGTTTGACTCGGCGAGTTCCGATTTATTGGAATCCATCAACGATTGTGTTTCGCGAAGCAGCAAGCATAAAAGCAGAAGTAATTTGCTAGTTGGAGTCGAAGTCGTTTGGTGGAGCGACAAATTTTGCTCCTTTTTGCGAATGAAGGTTAGCAGAGCATAAAACATGTACGACTCGCTTCTATTTCGTTTGCTTCTTCAAAGTTCTTGTGGGTACAGGAATACCGATGAATCGTACCGTGATTATCGGGGATTAGGTCTGCCTTTGCGGGCTTTACGGGCATCCTTACACTGGGCGTGCGGCACAAATTTGAATTGATTGACGAGACACAACTTGTTTTGTTGGTAGGTGTCTTGCTTACAATTTTCCCGCTACCATCAATCTTGAGTTTTAAATTTTGGGCATGCTTTAGAATTTTTTCCTTCGTGAGTTTTGTTTTTCCTTCGTGAGTTTTGTTTTTCCTTCGTGAGTTTTGTTTTTTCCTCCGTCGTGAGTTTTCTATGATTCTGAAGGTGTGCTCGTCCTCCTTTACCATTGTGGAGCCCCAGGCTAGCATCTCGCAGAGTCCGTTTTTGATCTTTTGTGGGCCACATTTTCTTCGCCAAAAGTCAAGAACTGGTTATAGAGAGTGGTCAGCCCTCCAGCCGAATTAGCCGCAATTTGCTCCGCGGGTCTTCTCGTAGTCTCTAATTTACATTCGAGGTGGCTATCCCTAGTAAAGCACGAATTGATAACTTGCAAGAATTCACTTGGAAGACGATGCTATAAATTTTTCAACACAGAAATTTAAAAACCAAAATTACTTCAGTTTAAGAAACCTCTTGAGGCAAAATTTGCAATACAAATTTTGTCGACATTTTTTGGTGGAGAAATACACTATAATTGAAGTAAGGGAACTAATTCATAATTGTAATTTAGAAGTATTTTCTGCTCGTTAATTGGCATTGGAAGTAAGTTTTGGTTAAGCTGTTCATATCCGTATAGTTTTCGAAACAGAAAGGCTAATCTCGGAGAAAAAAATTGAATACTCTTCCAAAAGAATTCAAAATCTTGCAAGATTCTTGCAAGTTATGAATTCTTGCAAAACCAGTGTAGTGTCCATTTTCTCTCCATTTATTTCTCACTTCTGTCGTGTTCGTCCCATCCCATCCGTCCTACCAATCAATTCGGTCCAGCCGACCGTATCTTGATCTAAATATGAATCTACGATTTTCTGGTATGACCCGTTTTTTCATGTTTGCTTCAGTACTAAAACTGCTCAGAGGCTTGTTTACTTTCCTCCACTCATTCATTGAACTCTTTATTTTTTTTTCGCGACGATTTTGGAGTTCAAATTAAAATTCTTCATTGCGGCTTCCTTTATTCATGCTCATTTTTTAGTTGTCTGGATCAGCCCCAGTAGACCAATGGATCCTTGGTCGCTAATTAGTGCTTCCATTACTTCTGTATTTTTGTTCGCAAAATGACGTCATTTGCTTGTCAATTGTGCTTCCAGCTTGATCAAATCTAATTGTGCGGAGGACGCCGTGCGTGATTATGTAATTGTCAAGTATTCTTAAAATATTATTTCCGGTTGCGTAATCAAGCAGCTCGTTTAATGAAGATTTTGAAATTCTTTTTAAACAGACCAAGAAGTATCTTTTTTGGTCTTTTCTATCATGGATCTGTCTACCGCAGTCAACTTGTACCTCTGGGTTAGTCTCAATATACTTTTTGATTCGGTGGCAATTTGTTTTTTGGGATGATAGGTTTTAAATGTTTACCAACTATTCTGCAGGCAGAACAATTGAAAGTTTGTAGACATTTCGTTTCATGTATTTTGAACCGCTATATCCGCCATATTTTGAAACCCCGGTCGAGGTTTTGTCAAAATATAATGAAAGATTAGCGTTGAATAGCGGCGAAAAAAATTTTTTCACCGCAAAGCGCCCGCATCTTTTAGCGTTGAATGCGGTGATAGCGGTGAATTTTTGTAAGATTTGCGGTTTTTAGCGGTGAAAATATTTTTTTCACCTCTTTCATCGGTTCGAACCACTCACCTCCTGCATGTCACCAACTTCTTATTCCACTGCGCCATCTGTCACTTTCTTAACTGATATTTCCTGTGAATTTAAGATAAGCGTTGAAATTAGCGGTGAATATTTGTAAGGTTTTAGCGATTTTAGCGGTGAAAAAATTTTTTTCACCGCATTCTGCTGGTAGCGGTGAATTTCTTTTCACCGCTTAAGGGGTGAAAAACAATTTTTGACCGCTTAAATTTTTTTTTCACCGCATTCATCGCATTGAGCGCAAATCTTACATTTTTATTCAAATTCACCGCAAATCTTACATCTTTTAGCGATTTTTAGCGGTGTCACCTCGACCCGGGACATCCATATTCACGAAAGAACCGCCATATCTGTCGTGCACCAGCTTCCAGGGTGGGCATTCTCGATAGCGTCCACAAATGCTTCCTTGATTGAAATGGTTATCACCAATTCGAAAGAGAAGTAAGCCGAGGGCAATTACAGGTCCAACTGTTTTAATTCTCAAACACTCATTTCAAGGTCGTTGGACCAAAAAATTTTTGCTGATTTTTTGCGTAAATGCCGTAGTTTGGAGACAGATATTGGCTAAATTTGGGATGAATTTACGGATCTTTTCCGTTTGTGCCCCCAGTACGTTATGCGCCCCCCAGTTCGAGAGCACGTGTCATTACATAGTAATTCATTATGTAAAAATATGGCACGTGTGTCTGGGGGGTGCAAATAATATGTGCCCACTAAGCTAGGGGAGCACAAACGGAAAAGATCTGAATTTACTTAGATGATGTACAGAGCCTAAGAATTACCTAAGAGTTTTTTCAATGAATTTGGTGTTTATATACTCAGAATTGAACTAGTTTTATTTCTAGGTTTCTATTTCTCGTTGAGTAAAAATCCATCCATTTAATTTTGTGCTTTTGCAAAGTGGCATTTATTGGGAATATTTCTCAGTTTTTTTTCGTCTATTTTTAGGGCGCATTGTAGCTAGATTCATGTGCCCTTATAAACTACCTGTAATAACATTTAGTCTTTTGTCGTGAAAGCAGTATATGTTCGTTAAGCCAATTAGAGTAGCATCTATTGCTTTCTTGAATTGCTCGTTTGTTAATGTTTGTTAATCAGTGAAAGCACGTTTTGAATGGGCAAGTGCTTGTCATTTCTCTGCCATCTATATCAAAATTGCAAAGGCTTGCGGTGTCTGGGTGTAATTTCCATTGACCGCTTGCACTCAATATTTGCACTCAGACTTTGAGATTTTTGTTGATCTAGACTCTCAATCTTTGCATTTGTTACTTGTTTTAGGGAATCAATTCAGTCTAAACTTTTACTTCAATCACTAATACAGTTGAGTTTTCTTTCTACGTCCCAATGATAAATGGTGAAAAAAATTTTCAACAAAACAGGATGAAAATTTTTCTTTCAGAACTTGTTTTAGGAAATTTTAAATTTCTAATTTCACTTTATCTTGCATTGTGTTTTATAATTTTTTGGCTTCTTTGATGCCGTACCTGATAATTCATGTGGAAGTTTGATTTCAAAGCATGACTTTTCGATTTTACCTTTTGGTTGACAAGAGCTGGAAATTCATTGGCTAATTGTTGTTCCTAGATGAATGGTGGATCGATACAAAATTAAGGACAGACTACTTTTTGTTTTTGTGCCACGCAGATCCCGATGCACTGAAAATGTCCCTTCCAATAAGTGGTTGTAGTGCGTATTCTTCTACCACAAATTTTTCCTCATGCGCTGAACAATAGTTCTATTAGATAGGATTAGATTATTAGATGGCAATTGATTCGATTAGATTGCTCCCAGAATTTTTAGAACATCGTTTGAAACTGTTTTAAAGCTTCGGTTGGCATATCTCATCTAACTTGCCTCCTCGAAACTATTTTCAGTTTTGCTAAGTCTCTTGTAACATTTGGACACTCACTCCAATCAAGAAGCAGTGATCATAGAAGTTCTGGTTTTTCCGGTTGTTACAGTCACTTTTTGCTGTCCAAATTTGTCGATACGACATTCGCTAACATTTTTCATTGCATTCGATGAACTTTTTGATGCGGTGTTTATTTTTATCTGCTTTGCTCACTCATTTCTAAACTGATTTTAATTGTTTTAATTGTAAGCGCGCGCTCGAAAATGACTAGGTCTACGTGATTCTTTAATATATGGAATAATTATGACTTCGAATGTTCATTGATTTTTCAAAGCCCATCACTTTGATTAACTGTTGGAAATTAAAAGTTTAAAAAAGTGTTTACCATATACTTTTGACCGGATATCATGCATCTTAAACTGTGCGGCATTAGTAGATTAAATTGTAGATACCAATCAGGTTGCTTTTTTCTGTATCATTTAACCAAATGATTAAGAGTATAAACAAAACAAAAGGCTAAATATACACTAAAAATCAGATCAAACACTAGCCACCAGAAACTGATTCGCAATCTGAACATGGTAATTCGTTAGAAATTGGATAGTTTAAAAGGTATAGTATAAGGAACTATAGTTTAAAAAATGATTGTGGTGTTTAGCTCCAAAACTATCAACCGAAATTGGTAGCCTTTCTCTTGATAGGTCTAAAACCCAATGTGTATCACTATCTGAATTTAATTTCACAATTATGTTTTAATCTGTATCATTATTAGTTTGAAGTGTTTCATCTGTCATTATCACGCAACTGTGTTCAATTTAGTTTTCAATTTTTTTATAGCAACATTACTTATATTTTTGTTCTCAATTTTTACTTCCTATGTACAATTGATTGTTAAGTGCTATAAACATGTCAAATAGGTGTTATGTCAAAAATAATACTAATAATTTTTATAGTACTCAAAATAATGATATTGCTTTCATCAAAGTTTATGTAATGATACTTTAAAATGAAATCATAATTTCCATGAGATATGTATGAATATTAAACATGGTATAATATAGTATGATCCACCAGAAGATTCATCCATTGTTGTTGATAAAAAAAAGAAAAATAAATTATGATTTCAAAGTAAGAGAAATAACTATGCAAAGAATATAAAAACTGTGCTTGATAGTAAACGGAAGAGAGTGCCAGCTAAAAGTATAAAAAATAACATAAAGTATGACCCGCGAGAGTATTTGTTCATCGTCGTTAATAAAAAACAGAAAAATGGTTTATGATCACAGAGTAAGAGAAATAAATATGCATAAAATAGGAAAACTGTGCACGGTATAAAACCAAAACGAAATCCTGATACAGGTCATTAATGATGTTTGCCCTAGTAATGAGCGGATTCAAAACTTGCAAGATTCTTGCAAGAATCTTGCGATTTATCAATAAAGGCAAAAAAATAAATCGGGGTACCAATGTTTTTTGGAAACGTCTTTGAAATAAATTTTTGTTTATTGAAGGAATTACAAAACCTAAATCAATGGGAAAAAATTCAGCCCTGATTCAAATTCTTGCAAGAATCTTGCAAGTTTTTGAATTCCAGAAAATTTATTTGTGTATTTTTTGGTAGCTAAAACTAACTGAAAAACCAAATATCATGACTGATATCAGAACTCTTGATCAGCAAAACTGAAATTAAATGACTTTTTCTCGTAAAGGCCTTTTGAATGTGAAATCTTGCAAGAATCTTGCTAGATTTTTGCAAGATTTTAGATTTTTTCATCACTAGGGTGCCGACATGGAAACTTTGCATATTTGATTGTAGTAAGTATATCAAAACAAAGACAACTTGAACGCATATAAGGAATGACTTTATCTGATATCAGATTAATTGATTGCTCAATTCAAAATAAATTATAGAACACATTTTGGGGGGTCAAGACCTTTTTTCACTTATTACATGTCTATGGAATGGGTATAGTCCTATACAACCTATGATATGCAAATATTGAGATGAATTCGAGGTATTTCATTTTTTTTCATTTGCACTCGATGCCTATGTTAACAAATACTAACGTGACATAATCTCCCTAGTTGAGAAGACCGAACAAAAACGACGCAAGAAATGTTCGGTATGTTCGGTTTTCTACTTAAGAATTGCTCGGCATGCTCGGTTTGTTCGGTATGTTCAGTTTCAAATTTAAGAAGTTGTCGATATGTTCGGTCTGGGACGTAAGACAGCTTCGATATGTTCGGTTTTGCAAGATTCGGTATGTTCAGTTTAGTCAGATTCGGTAAATTCTGTTTCAAACGTAAGAAAATGTCTTTGTTATGTTTATAATACCGAACAAAATCGACGATACCGACGAAAAAATCGTAAGGGCTTTCGTCGTTTTTGGCTAGAAAAAGCGACGATACCAACGGTTTCTTACGTTATCTAACCCAAATTTCACAACTAGGGCTACTCACTTATGTCACATGCAGACGTGTCTTGGGGTGGACAGGCGAGTACTTTGCAGTGTATGTAGACAGTATTGAGGGTGACAGTTCCAGAGATATACCAGCCGAACGCCTTGAACTGGAAGAACTCCTCATCCAGTTCAGAGCCAGCCATCCTTTCAAATGAGTCATCAGAAGGACACCTGCGCCAGTATTTACAGTTAACATTAAAGTTATATGAATCCAAAAATATAAATCTTATTGGCATATCAGAAAAGATACATTTATTGTTTACTTGACATCGGACGACGTTTACAAACGGGCTAAAGATGTTTCAGACAAAAAATACCTACTGTAAAACAATTTGATGTAACTCAATTCCATAAAATTTATTGTTTTTCGAAAAATTTTGAGATATTTGAGATCGAAAGACTTTTTGCTTTGTTTGAACTTCAAAACAGCCGGTGTTTTCGCCATTAGGTTTTTTTCTGTGATAAGTTTTGTATTTTGCTGGAAAAAATATTTTGAAATTCAGCCGTGTGGTTAATGCGTTCTCAATTTCATCAATTTGTCAACGAAGTGGTTTAACGCGTCCGGCGTCGAACAACGTAATCAGACTTTAAAGTTATTGGAGAGGCCATTTTGAAATCAAAATCTTTTCAGGTAAAAAACTAATTTCAAAACTTTCATCAAAAAGCTCAAGGCACAGAAATCTGCCTTCTCTCATATTGTTTTGAAAAATGAGAGTGACTAAAAAAAATTCTCAGTCAAGGGAGAGAAATTGTTTGTTCAAGTTCTGAACAGCGTTTCAAAAAGCCAATCCAGAATTAAAAATACTGTCTTTTGTCGTTCAGGAATGAATTGCAGATGTTTCGATGGGTTGCTAGGGTTAAATCGACTCTTGATAACTTTTATAATAACTCTTTGCCGACCGATAACGATTGATTTTTTTTCAACTAAAACATAAAACGAAGGCTTAGTTGACAAAACGTTTTTTTTCTGACGCAAGTTTGCTGACCTTATGTCTTCTTAAACTCTGAGTTCATGAAGACACCTGAGTTCATGAAGCGAAATGCCCTGAGAAAAAACGGTTTCTCAACTAAATATTCGTTTCTTGTTTTAGTTGAAAAAATCAATCGTTATCAGTCGGCAAAGAGCATTACATTATTAGAAACTTTTAATTGCCGAATGAGATTTAATTGCCGTGTGGTACAATAGTACATTTTAGTTTGGGGCTATCGTTTTGGTGTAGCAAAACAAGTTCATTTTGTTAATTTTAATTTAGTTCATTTCATCTACCTTTAATTAATTCATTCATTTGATTCTAGTTTTGAAGATCGAATTTGATGTTTTCATACTTTTAAATATGTTTATATCCGGTGCATGATCTTATCTCTGTTCATACTGTCTCGTGATTGTAAGCTGATGATCTTCTGTCTGTTCAAATTTTTAGTGATTGTAAGTTGCCGCATTTGGAAGTATAGTCATATGAACAAATTGTTATTCAGTTTTGTTAATTTCATCTAGATTCATTCACTTCATTTTCGCAATTCAAATTAGTTGACTCTCTCTTAACTAGATTTCGCTCCGCCAAAAGTCTTACTTTAGACGAGATAAATTTAACCGTATTTCACTAAGCGAAATACCCAAGAAACAAACGATAGTACTTTCGCTCAGCCAAATCTACCTATATTCTGTAACCAGAATATTCAACTCACAAACAACAAAATTTAGTGTTGTTTCGCACCGCGAATTCACCCATAAATAGTCGTTGTAGAATAAGCCAATCGGCGTCGCGAATCATCTCATCCCCACAGATTGTAAATCTGTACGACATGGCGCAGTCAGCTCGAGAATCTAGAAAAACAGCGTTGTCGATAGAGCCATTTTGGGAACGACCAACATCGGACCCACCAATCAGATGGGAGAAATGGCGGATCCAAGTAAAACTAGCGATTGTCGCTCGTGAGAATATCACAATAGACACGTTGTTACAACCCAAACGAACGACAGTCCGATTGCCAGTGGAACCGAAGTACGAGATGCCAATTGAAGATGCAACAGATGAAACGGAGAGAGAGCGTCGAATTAGAAACAATCAATGGAAGTTGCAGTGGGAATTAAAATGCCAGAAGATAACAGAAGCGGGAATATTATGCGGGGAACGACGATGGAATTTGTGTGACCAAAAATGTGTATCTCTTTTGTACCTAAGTATTGGTACGGAAGGAAGACGACTACTTACACAAAAATTTCCGCATGACAATATTTACGATCTGACTTCCGTCAAACTTTGGGAAATGATGGAGACAGCTTTCATTCGCCCAAGAAATATCACATTTGATCGATACGTATTCTTCTCTCGAAAGCAGAAGAAGGGTGAAACAGTAGAGCAATTCTATAGCATCTTGAAAGAATTGACTGAAAATTGCAATTTTGAAAATCGTGAGGAGGTAATCATCAGAGATATTTTCATCACAAACATGCTGGATGATGATATTCAACGGGAGCTTCTACGGGATACAGATGAGCCGGAGAGGGCACTCAGCATTGCAGTCAACATGGAAATAGGTAACCAGAATCAGCAGAGAATATCATCTAATAACGGTGCAACTGGCAGTACAGTGAACGCAATACAACAATTCAATCGATTTCGCGGCTCGGGTGTGCGTGGAAATCAATCAAGTAGAGCAGTCGTCAACCGTGCATCCGTTGGACAATGTCGTGGATGTGGTCAAGTTTGGACAACAACACACCGTCAGGTTTGCCCTGCAATGGGTAAGAAATGTAATCACTGTGGTTTGCAAAACCATTTTGCTAATGTATGTCGGCGAAAAATTAACAATACAAGAAATACTCAACAAACAAATCGTATTAACAACGTAGAAACTGCTGAAACATCTAATCAAAATTCAAGTCAGGAAAACCAGAACGTCAATTATATAAATTATAATGAACAAATTAATCAGACTACGATTCCTCAGATGATAATTACGTCGCAACAGTCGAAAATTTTAGTTCACCAAATATAGCTCTGAAAAATTTGTCAATAACGATTGGAAACACAAATTGTGATTTACTTCTCGATTCCGGTAGTGGTTGTACCATTACTAATATGTCACTTGCAAGAGAAATAATGCTCAATTGTGCGCAATCACAATGGTCAGAGAAAAAACCACTAGAACTGAAGTCTTTTTCTAACGATATTGTTCAACCTCTCGGCACTTTAAAAACGCCGGTAAAATGCAATGATTGGAACCTTCAGAAAGCAAAAATCACAGTCGTAGCTGATGGGTTTCGACCAATATTAGGACGAGATCTTTTTGATCAATTAGGCATCACAATATCTCAGAAACCTTGTCCGAAAACAGAAGTCAATAACATAGACCAACCTTGTGCAATAAAAAGATCACTAGCAAAGGAGTTTCCCGAATTGATATCCCGAATTGGAAAATCAAAAAACCATAAAGTTAATTCAAAATTCCACAAAAATTATCGATTTATACATCAGAAAGGAAGAAAAGTGCCAATACATCTTCAACCGAAAGTGAAATTTGAACTTGAAAAACTATTAAACGAAGGACATATAGAAAAGTTAAACAATTTTTCGTACCAATTTTTCATGTCTCCAATTGTCATTACGGTAAAAAAAAGATCAATCAATCAAAATAGCACTCGATTCCAAAATCCTAAAAAAAGCTATTCAAAAAAACAAGTATCAAATGCCCAATATAGATTCGCTAATTCAAACAATCTCGCAAACACTGTCAACGGCGCCGCAAGAGACGGCTTGTTTTACGACTCTTGATTTGCAGTACGCTTATAGCCATCTTAAGTTACACAGTGATACGGCCCGCCATTGTAACTTTAATATTGTTACCGGAGATATGACTGGAACATATCGATTTAAAACTGGATTTTACGGTTTAACGGATATGCCAGCTGAATTTCAAAAAGCTATTGATTGTACCCTTGCTGGTTTGGAAAACACATTCTGTTTCTTGGACGATATATTAATAGTAAGCAGAGTTAGAATCGAAAAACATCTGGATTTCGTACGAAAATGTCTAATAAAACTTGATCAAGAAAATCTGCAAATAAATCTTGCGAAATGTCATTTTGCAAAAGAAAAAATTGAATGGCTTGGACACAATATTACACAATCAGGTGTAACTCCACTTTCAAGTAAAACGGATGCAATTGGAAAATTATCGGCACCTACTAATCTTAAAAAACTTCGATCGTTTATGGGGTCAGTACACCATTTAGGAAAATTTATTTCACATTTGTCACAATTATGTTACCCCCTTCGACCTTTGCTTAAGAAAAATACAAAATTGCTTTGGACGAATGAGCATTAAAAACAGTTCTCCTTGTTAAAAGAACAAATTGCGGATACCACGGAAAACAAACATTTTAACCCGGAATTAGAAACACGAATTAAATGCGATGCCTCACGTAAGGGTTTGGGATGTGCATTGGAACAACGAACACCTAATGGTTGGCATACAGTAGCATTTGCGTCACGATTTTTAAACTCTGTTGAAGACAGATATAGTATAAATGAGCTTGAACTTTTGGGTGTTGTCTGGTCCGTGCAACATTTTAAATTTTATTTATACGGCAAACCCTTTACTGTGATAACTGATCATAGAGCTCTTCTATCAATCATGAGAGAAAACAGGTCTAACAAATCATATAACAGTAGATTGACACGTTGGGTAGATCGATTATTGCCATTTGATTTGTGGGAAAAATGGGATTAGTGGATTATATCTCTCGCGACCCGCAACAACAAGCCGTTAATATATCTGCATATGACGAGCAATTTCTTGTGGCTAAATTGGATGTAATTAAACGCGGTGCAAAACGCTTCTTATTAAATGCCGAAAATTACGTCGATTTCGCAGCGCGAAATCCACTTACAAAAAGCGTCATAAATAATCCAAATTCCATTAACAAATTATGCAGTGAATTCGCACCGCGAAATCCAGAATATTCTACAAATACGCAAAATGATAACTCAATTAGCGAATTAACACCAAATAATTTAAATTCCAACCCCAAAACCGAGACAGCTAACATTCCTCGCTCGTTTTTTGGCCTTGAATCGCTTCACTGAACATTCGCTATCTAATTTAAACATTTTTCAACGAATTGCCAAGAAATTCAATAACGTATACATGATGTCGCAATCAAACTCCGAAGATGAAACCCTGATGACAGTCAAGCAATCAACTCCTTCAAGAGTACGATTTGCAGAAGCCGGACCCTCAACAGCTCAAGCAGCACCCGCCACCCAAATCACGCCCACGACTTATACAATAGCCAATTCGCCTTCGGTAGACGACCTGTATCTGGACTCTTTTAACTTCGCCCTCTCTAAAATCTTCTCAAACTCCTTGATGGCCAGTCTGACAACTAAGGACGCGATTTTGAAAGAGATTCGCGATTGCATCCTTACGGACACCGAAGATAGATGCAAACAAATATCGCCCTACATCCATTCCTTCTGGAAAGACTTGCATGTAAAGAGCGGCGGTGTTTGCATAGATGACAGGATTGCCCTCGCCCACGCGATCAAGGATGCTTATGTCGACGCAATCCATGCAACTCATCCTGGCACTTGAGGGATGACCGATATGGCAACACACGCGTGGTGGCCATATATGCACAGAGACATAGCCACGAAAACTGCAAAGTGCAACCCCTGTGTCAAGATTGGTAAAAATTTAAAATCTATTATACCTGCTAATAAATGGGCACCCATATATAATCTCTTGATTTTGGAGGACCCATTTATAATGAAAAAAATCAAGAGATTTACTTTTTTGCATGTATTAATTGATTTTCGAAATTCCCAACAGCAGAAGTATTTGATAGAGCTAATGCAGATAACATTTTGAAATTTCTTCAAGAGTATGTTTTGCTACATGGTATACCCCGTGCAATTAGATTAGATCAAGCTCGATGCCAAACGGGACAACGAATTAAAGCATTTTGCAGTCAAAATAACATACAGCTAATAGAAGCGCCAATACACGATCACAGAGCAATTGGCTTGGTTGAAAGGCTAATTCGAACAATCAAGAATCGCTTAGCTTGCATTAAAACGGCGGCGCGAAATCAATTCAATGTGAAAGCATCAATAAATTAAATAATTTATCAACTACGTATATGTCGTCAAAAGACAATTAATATATCACTATTTGAGGCACATTTTGTTAGAAAAGCGAATACGCCATTAAGCAAAATATTGACTAAACCAGATCCAAAAAGTCTAACTTACAAAAACATTTTAAATAAATATTTAGATTTGGAGACTGTCAGATGGGACCAACTTATCACACACGATAACTGGATCAACGAAGAACGTAGTGACATTGAGATAGAGGTGAATAAGGACAAACTGTGCAAAGAAGCGACGAGAAGACAAAAGGAGGACCCGAATAAGGAATCAAGATTGATTTCCCACCCAGATGTCGGACAGCCTATACCTAGAACGGAAGCGTCATTGGAGGTAAAGTTGGCGAAAAAGAGATCTCGCACGAAAAGATCGAAGAAAAGTCTCGATAGCCTATATGACGTCTTAGCACCAGGATCTTCAGTAATCAAGACTGATGAATTTACTTCAGTTATCAAAAAACCTGGAAAGAGAGACGTAACAATAGGAAATTCGAATTTAGCAAAGTTCGGGACGAAGGCTGAACGTGAGACAGAATTACAGGTTTACGCAAACAGACGCCCAAAGTTACCAACGGGTAAAACAACAGAAGAGCTAATAAGTCATCACGCAAAGGAATCCAGAAAGAAGTTAAAGGGAGGAAAACGAATGAAGCATAGAATAGTGGCAGATGACGTTAGTACAGTGTCATCAATTCATTCGAACGTTACACGTGCCCTCCGTGTGAAAATGCCAACCAAACCTAAAAGACAACAGTCAACAGCACCGCCAAAGCAACCCACCGAATTGAGTAGTGATTTCGCGGTGCCAATGGAAATGCCCACCACAAGCATCGTTATAGCGGAGCCACCGAGTAGGCCAAAACGAAAAGCGGCTACGAAGGCTTCCGTAGCATTAATCCCAACAAAACGAAAGCGCTCCACGGTATCAGTCACAGAATCGGATGAATCTGCGATTTCAGTTCAAACTTGCCCTCCCACAAATTCAAGTACTGGTGCAATTGGGAAACATAAAAGACGACAAAACATCAAGAAGCAACAAATTGAGAATAAATCAATAATTTCCACCATACAGACAGCCGCAGCACAATCTAATCAAGAGGAAACTGATTTCACAGTTGGCCCATGTTCGCCGACACCTTCGTACCCTACCCAATACTATGTCTCACCCAATTATGAAGGGCCAGAATTGTCGATGACGGTTGGTGAGGCTGAGAGATATTACGAAAGTGAAAGTGATTAAAGTTCATTCCTCTAAAACTGTTGCGTTTAAAACTCTGATTAAAAACATTATAGTATTATTTATTTAACCAGTACATATGTTTATTAATTTTCTGATAAATAACATCGTCATTTATTTTCGCCAAGGGGGAAATGTGGTACAATAGTACATTTTAGTTTGGGGCTATCGTTTTGGTGTAGAAAAACAAGTTCATTTTGTTAATTTTAATTTAGTTCATTTCATCTATCTTTAATTTATTCATTCATTTAGTTCTAGTTTTGAAGATCGAATTTCATGTTTTCATACTTTTAAATTTGTTTATTTCCGGTGCATGATCTTCTGTCTGTTCATAGTGCCGTGTGATTGTAGGTTGATGATCTTCTGTCTGTTCAAATTTTTAGTGATTGTAAGTTGCCGCATTTGGAAGTATGGTCATATTAACAAATTGTTATTCAGTTTTGTTAATTTCATCTAGATTCATTCTCTTCATTTTCACAATTAAAATTAGTTGACTCTCTCTTAACTAGATTTCGCTCCGCCAAAAGTCTTACTTTAGACGAGATAAATTTAACCGTATTTCACTAAGCGAAATACCCAATAAACAAACGAGTGTACTTTCGCTCCGCCAAATCTACCTATATTCTGTAACCAGAATATTCAATTCACAAACAACAAAATTTAGTGTTGATTCGCACCGCGAATTCACCCATAAATAGTCGTTGTAGAATAAGCCAATCGGCGTCGCGAATCATCTCATCCCCACAGATTGTAAATCTGTACGACATGCCGAGATGAGTCAACTTAGCGCATAATAAAAAAGCTATTTCTGGCTAGAATATAAAGCATCTCTGGAAAATAATTTTCTAAGCACACAAGAAATGATCTGTTTTTCTATTATCTGATTTTATTTATTGCTGTCCAATTCTTTCGGCTAATATCTGATTTTAACAGAATCTCAGCAAGCACATGATCATCAGAAAAATCAAATTTGTTTGTCCAATCCTGATATAATTACATTTTGACAAAGCGCATTTTAAAAAAGCTTTCCAAACAGTTTTTTATCTCATTTTTTCTCATCTTTTTTGTAGTTTGTAAGTTATTCCCGTTTATAAGTTTATGCGTTCTCAATATGACTGAACACTTTTTCAATAATTTGATGCAGAGTCAGCTTTTATGTAATCAG
The DNA here is from genome assembly GCF_964194025.1 of Convolutriloba macropyga. Classification (NCBI taxonomy): domain Eukaryota; kingdom Metazoa; phylum Xenacoelomorpha; order Acoela; family Convolutidae; genus Convolutriloba; species Convolutriloba macropyga. The sequence goes on from NC_134470.1 coordinate 6,382,352, forward strand.
TAAAGGTTTTTGTTTTGTCTTTTTGTTTTGGTTGTAGATAGTTTTGTTGGTTTTAGGTTATATGGTTTAAAACAGCATCAAATGATTTCAGTACTTTTTGCCCAGATGATAAAAAAGATAATCACACTTTGCAAAAACTATCATATTTCATGTCTTGTTAATGGCGATGGTTACATATTCAAGAAAAAACTTATAAATTTGTTTGATTTTGCTGCTATTCCAAAAATGAAGTTAGTTTCAGTTAAGTTTCTGAAGAAAAACAGATTATTTTCCTTATCTAATATTGTGAAATTCAACCAATATTAACGCTGCTTAGTGCCGTTATCTTGAATAATTGTAATAGATTACCAGACTGTCTGGAAAAAATTGTTTGCTTAAAAAAACTGCTGAATTACGGCCTTCGAAAAAATATAGCAAAAAATGTTTTCCCAAGTTTCAAAAAAGCCGAGAAACGTTCATTTCAGTTCACGAAACATACCCGTTTTGAGCGTATAACCATTAAAATACAGGTCAAATTGATCATTTTTTGTTCATTTTGTGGACAAAATTTCATTTTGGTTGGCACTTGATGAGATCCCATTTCGAAAATAGCCCAGTCAATCTATATCTCACTTGTTTGCCGAGAGAACATATCGTGTGTTAGAAGTGTAGTCGTCAGTCTGTGTGGCCCAACAGTCAGTAGTGATGAGAGTGTAGTTATGACTCACTTCAGGGTCAAAGGACACCTTCACATACACTTCGTCATTCAACAGAGCTGTCGCAGCACTTGGAATGAAATGGTCAAAATCGCCAAGATTTTGTGAAGTGAAACTCAAGTTAACTCGACTCATCTCAAATTCAGGTCAAGTCAAATTGCTAAATTGTAAAAAAGATGCGTTATATCTTTATCACTGCAAGAGTTTTGTTGCCAGCCCAATTGAGGTTTTCCAGCTTTGCTATATAAAGAGATCAGTTTCAAATTTCAAGGGGTTACAGTATTACCAGTCTAGACACGAAGGTTTGGTTTTTTTATCACACGAGAAATGCTGGAGATCCCACTTTAAATTGCTGGTTTTACATTTTTGAGAATTTGTTAAAATTGATAATTTAACGTAAATATCAACTCAAGATTACACAAAGAAATTACGATGTTTATCAATATTTACCAAGAATTGTCTCCCATTGATACTAATTGCTACCTAGAAAACTAATTCTGCGTGCACGACTGATTTGTATTCTGGGCAAAGACAGGACGAGATCAGTTCCAAAAAATCAACATAGATTTTGGAGATGAAACAGGAGCTAGAAATGCGGATTCTGGTAACAGAGGTGGAACTGTGATTGCAATTTTTCTACCAAAAGCCATCAATTTCTAAGTTTGCATTCAGAGATATTAAATTGCATGCCTGGCTGTCAGAGTGTTTATTCATGGATTTCATGCGGCAATAATGGCCAGGCGTTTAAAAAAGTCATAAAACAAATCAAATACCTTCCCAGGTCGAGGTGTTCGTTAATTTTCAAACAATTAAAAACGCACAGGGGGCCGAATGCGTTTTTGATTACATAGACGAGCGCCAAATTAAAGTCTGCCTAAAAGAATGCATTTCCTAGACAAAAGCTGCCTAAAGTCTTAACGAGCTCAATTCTGGTCATTAAAGAACTAGATTTTGATCATTAAAGTACTAAACTTTGATCATTAAACAGCTAAATTCTGATCATGAAGGACTAAACTTTGATCATTAAACAGCTGAATTCTGATCATTAAACAGCTAAATTCTGATCATTAAACAGCTAAATTCTGATCATTAAACAGCTAAATTCTGATCATTAAACAGCTAAATTTTGATCCTTAAAGAGCTAATTTCTGATCATGAGCGAGATTAATTCTTTTGAGCGGAGCTTTTAGGATGATGATAATATAGCATTATGTCAGAAAATTATCTCGATTTGATTGCAAAACCAACTTTTGAGTGTCCTACATTTTCTGGTGGTGTTTCCCCGCTCCTTTCTCATCCGGGCTGGGAACCGGCAATTGCGTATCACGAAACCTTTAAAACCTTCCCCCAAACAACCCAAAGAAAATTTGAAGATTTAAAGATTGATGGTTTTAAATGGAGATGCAAAAGATAGCTCTTGTGAAACCGGCGTCTCCTTCGTTTGAATAATTAAAATCAATTTTCTCAACTCAACGGTCGGTAATTTAATTTTTAGATAGATCGGTAAAAATTTCATGAAGGATGGTCAACTAAGAACTTTTAAAGGGTTCAATGCGAGACCAGTTTAGGAAACGTATAATTTAATTAATGTTCCTCCTGACAACATCCTGTTTTCTGATAATTTTCATGTTGCATGTGATGTTACTACAGGAGTGATAATTACAGGTAGAAGAACCTGGAAGGTTGATAACCGTACAATGTAGTTTCATCCCGGTAGCAAAACACGTAGAAAAATTTAGAAGCGGAATAATGGGTCCATTATTACGAGAGCGCAGGGTATCTCGAGTATACAAATTTAGGAAACTCAATTAAGGAACGGAAAATGGTTCGCTAGTTTCATATTTTCCTCAATAAGTTACGTTTCATTTTTTTTCAGTTACACAAATATAATTTCACCTAATTAAATGTTATAACATTAATGCAAGCGAGATTAAAAGCTAACACAAAACTAGGGAAGCGATGGCCTTCAGTAGTTAACAGAAGAGTTTTGATCAGATTCAGAAACGGTTAAAAAGGATTATTACTTGTTTGAAAATATACAACTTAGGGATGCGAAAAATAAGAAGTTGGAAGACAATGCTTTTTCTTATTGTCTTCAAGAACTTGCACCGGCTTTCAAAAACAGGAGAACCACAATTGAAACTATTGGTTATGTGGTTGCAGTTTCAACCAATAAAGTACATCAAGCACGCAGAGATGGGGACTTGCTAACTTCATTTGATAAAATTAACAAATCGGCACCATAAATCAATAATACAGACAACGTAAAACAGACATACTTAATGATTATGCTGCTAAAAATTGTAAAATAATGGAATGGGACAATTATAACGTGAAGTTCTTTGTTTGCTTCGAACTCGTGAAAACGTGGTACAAATATCGAAAGTCAGTTAAAAAACCGCCTGTGATCTTCGTGCTCCCAATACTAAGAACACGAAAATTTTTTTTATTGAAATGTTTTCGAAATCCACTGCATCAAGTGTATGGACTCTGCAGAAGACTTGCAGCCAGTAAAAATAGTCGAAAACCCCACAACCATTCCTAAAATGTAGCCCACAATTTACATGAATAATTTTACGCGTTCAGAAATTTGTTTTTGATTAGATTGAAAAATATGAACATTAGAAACAGAAATAACGATAAATTGAAAAAAAAACAACAGATGAAAATGATCATTTCATCATCTCTTTGACTATGTTAAAATGCGAAAGTTCCAGTCAGTAACCAAAATCAGCTTTCACGGTTTTTGACTTTGAATAAAAGTTTTTATTCTATTACAGTATGACCACCACATGATGTCAACATTTCTCGTTTTTGGATAACTAGCTTACTAATTTTTTCTTATCTAATTTTCATGTTTTTAATGCTGTTATTATCGCTAAACTATCAAACAAAAATGTATGGTCTACAGTTCAACTATATGCACAGATTAGCCAATGACTAATGATCGCTAGATATTTTCTAAAAATTGATATTTCTTTTTATCAAAATTTTTACAACAATCTTATACCGAACACTTTTGACTAATGGCTAACATGTAATGGTTTGGGTGTTGTGCCGATCAGTGGTCATTTTTGGCTTTTCTACAATTTTTTTTTTATTTTGCAAGCGTTATCTCTGTTCAACCTTGACTCGAAACTCTAAAATTGCTATGTCGCGGTTAACTTTTTAACCTTTGATTGGTTTAACTATCTTTTGAATTGAGTCTATTAATTTTGAGAATGGGAGACCCTCAAAAACTCAAAACAATCAAGATTGTTGAGCGTAAAGAGGGTAATCCCTAGTCCAGAACTGGAATTAATGAACACAGCCGGCAGATTGCCGGAAAATAGCCGCGATAGACGCTTGTGGCCTTCCATGCATTGAAACAACAAAAGAAATAAGATAGACAGATCGACCAGCAGTCCTTTAATAGAACACTAGAATTTTTAGGTTAGATTCGGACTGTCAATTTTATGACACATACGGTCTATAAGGAGAGCTTTTTCGAAGTTGATATTCAAAACCAAAAACTCAAGACTAATATTCAAGAATTAGGGCATATAAGTTTCCAACTACTTAGATGCACACTATTGATTTTTAATTAAAATGTTCATAAAATTTAAAGTTTCAGAAGTGAGTTCAGAAGTCAATTTTTTGAGTAAGGTAAGTCACGCAATTGACCTAAAAGCAGAAGTGACGTCACGTACACAAATTTTAATTGCAAAGCAATAGAAGTCACTGAAGTTAATTCCAAGAAGTCAATTCCAAGAAGTCAGGTCGTAAGAATCATCGATGGAGACGACGAATTAAAAAAAACATAGCAGGACAAGTCCTGACGTACAATTCAAAGAATTTTCATTGACTAAACAGAAAAACTAGACCTAAAATGGACTGTGAGTGAATTGAGAAAATCATTTTTAAAAAATCAGATCAAAAAATAAGAAAAAAAAACAAAAAATCAATGTCAAAATGCCGCATGTGAACAAAAAAACCACTAGCGAGAAATGAAATTCTAATTCAAACAAAAAACTAGGCCTAGAATGAGCTGTGAATGGATTGGGAAAACCATTTAGAAAAAAATCCGATCCAAAAAATCGAAAAAACAGTAAAAATCAGAGTGAAATTGCCGCATGTGAACAAAAAAAAACCACGATCGAGAAAGCTATTTTTTGTTCAAACACCGTTTTCTCACTCTACTTTAAAATTAAAGCGAAAAAAATTCACGCCGCAAAACCACTCGCTTTTTCGCTCCATTTCCTGTTTCGGCGTGACCAAAATCACTACTCCAATTTGACTTCAAAAATCATGAAAATGTGTGAACCGATCTTTAAAAAAAAAGACAGCGCCCCAATACAATTCAAATTCTTTGAATTGTAAAAAAACCACGATGTCCCCAACAATAGCCGCTATCGCTTCGCGGCTATTAAAAAGAACTATGAACTCCAGGTGGGGGGATAGGTATTGAACTAAATTACACGGTTACACGGTTAAATTGACCCTAGTTAAATTCGAGACCAACTCTTTCCATAAGTCCAGCCAAATTGTTTTCATATGCAAAAATGAGGCAAACTAAAAAGTTCCGACAACACCTGGTTTCGATCTCGTGACCGTCTCCAATTATACCCAATGCTTAACTAATTGCGCTAAATTGAAAACAAGTCATTAAAACGGTCGCGAGCGTAATTCCAGGACATGTTTTATTTCCAGCCAAATTCCACAACACCTTTATTTTCCAGCCGAATTCAGGACGACGTATGTTTTAGTTCCAGCCAAGTTCTAGGACGGTTGTTTTTGCCCCAGCCAAAGTCCAGGACATCACATTGGGTCCAGACAAATTTTTTTCATACCCATCTGTCGAGGACAGTCTTTTCATACCTTAAATCTGCCGAGGACGATCCTTTAGTAATCCCAGGTCTCGACTAGGGATGCATAACCCGCTTTACATTCGACACTCTTGATTGTTTTGATATTATAAATTATGATTAAAAATAATTATAAATTATGATTAAATATGAATAACATATGATAAAATGAGTATAACATTAAATAAATATGTATAACATAATAATATAGATAACATCGTTAGAAGGGTACAATTATGGGTAGGTTTTACATATTTGTTCTTCCGGTTCAGGTCAATAAAAGAGCTGCATTATTGTTCCCTCTGCAGTCTGCAAAATTTCGGATCTTTCTTATGCTTCTTACCAATCTTTAACTCGGGATAACCAACAACGGAGCGATAGTTGCGCTAAACTGCGCATTTATTCCAATTCAAGTATCACTAATATTGTCAGTGCTGGGAATACTGGCAGACAGGGTGTTTAGCTAGCCATGAAAAAATGACCACCGATAGCTCAACCCTGATTGGTCAAAGAATCTGTTGGTGAAAATATAGTCAAACTATTGCAGTTTTTATGCGGAGAGAAATTTGGCTGAAATTCTCATTTTGTTTGTCCCCTGCAGCAACCAGTTAGGCGATATCAAAATTGTCGTTAAAGTCACCAATTGCAATTAATATAAAGGCGTAAACAACTCCTTTTACGTAAACAAAGTGAATAAGTATAAATAAAACAATATAAGTATAACATCACTAGTTAAATGACCAACTGATGAACAAATGCCTCATATTTTTGCATTTCTGTGTCTTCACATATTAAAAAAGAACTAAAGTTGATTTGCAATCTGAGCAGATGAGAAAAGACCGAACTATTTCGAAAAACGTCCAGTTTTAATACTTTCAAGGTAACTCAGGTTACTCAATTCCCACACCTGAGTGACCTTTTTTTAATACAGAGGAAATTAACCGCTGATCTGTTACAGAGAAAAGTAGTCCCGGATGAGACCTTAGTGCTATTGAGATTTTGTTTATGAGCACGAACTGCGTTCTAGGAAACCCTCTGACCAGAACACCTCAAGATCAAAATGACCTTTGTTCTTGATCATGCATTCTGATCATAAATCAGATCTGGGTTCCAAACCGGATTGAAAAATACACTGGTATCGACATATAGTTCGTGCTCTATATCGCTAGTGTATTTTTTACCCGGTTTGGGTCCCAGATCAGATTTCAGATCAGAATGCATGATCAAGAACAACTTTCATTTTGATATAGAGGTGTTCTGATCAGAGGGCTTCTTGGAACGCAGTTCGTGCTCATAAGCAAAGCTCAATAGCACAAAGTTCTCATCCGGGACAACGTTGCTCTGTGACGAATAAGAGGTCACTGAGGTCTGGGACTTGATTAACCTGAGTTAACCTCATTACACTGGTATTAACATCATTACGAAGCTCCGATGTCTTGAACGTACTCGAAGAACGAAGTAAATGCGGAGCTCTGTGCAATCTGCATTTTGTAACTGAACTCCTGTGTTCCGTGTAGTACCAGGCTATCCTCTCGTTCGACCCCAAATGAGGAGTGGACTCTTCCCTCCGCATCATAGTAGCAGAAAGCACTGGCTTCCCACAGACCAGATCTACTGATCCTAATTCCACTCCCATTAATCAACCCTCCCGACTCGCCACCACTCTCCTGAGTGATCACTTGATAGTAGGCTGCGCTGTGTTTGAAGCCTGGATCTGAAAAAAGATAAAAACGTTTGTGTAAGAACAGTGGTGGATAACAGGTGTTATCCAACCAAACACTCAACGCTAACGCGTATTCGTGCTTGATTGAATACCACCTTTATCCACTACTACATATACACATCACTCTATATTTCCCATTCTTATACAATCAAAAATAATCATATCTTGCGTCACTTAGAGCAATCCACTAGTACATATTTAAGCTGGTAATTAACCGTTATCAGACGGATAGTTTGGGTTCTATCCCCACTAACTCCAGTGGACGTTTCCATATACTAGTGTAACTAATGAGATCGTATAAAAAGCACTTGAAATGAACTTGGGAAAAAATCTGAAGAAAAACCAGCTTAACTCTACAGTTTTGGCTAAAGCAAGATATTTCCCCCTTGTATTAATTTGGATTTTTAAAAAAATAAGATCCAAATTTAGTAATTTTCTCCTCAAATATTATATGTTTTGACATGTGTTTTAAATCTATCCCTAGTACCGCTTAATCTGTGTCTTTGTAAATAGATACATAAAATGGATTTATTTGTTTTAAACCTAAAGTAAGAAATATATTTATAAAGCTTATACATACTACAAGTTAAATATAACTCCGCTTCATCATAATGTTTACTCACATGGTCATTTCTATTTTTCTCTTTAATAACCTTTGTACATAAGAAATTTCCTAAGGTTGTTCTCTACTTTTATAACAACTGTCTTTCCACTGCTTGTCTCTACAATTCAGACATTTCAAAAGCATTTTTTATATTTTGAAAATTAATTTTTTCCCTAAAGAAAAGGATATCAAGAAAGCAACGAAAGTATTATCTGCAATTCATCTCTAAATTCAATGAAGGATTTTCTCTATCAGTTTAACAAGCAAACACCTTGAAAGAACCAGTGAGATGTTTTGTAATTTTAATAACGCTGTAATCAATGTAAAGCTGGATCTGAAACTGAAACTGGAACTGAAGCTATGGAGTGGGTGTATGATTCAGATCAAGATTAATACTTTCTCGCCCATGAAACTAAAACTAAAACTAAACCTAAAACTCAAGCTCAATCTAAAACTGAAACTGAAATCAAGCGCAAATTTGTAGTACCATGCTGGGCCTGTGGTGAAAAGTTTAAAAATGATATTGCCCTTCAAACTCATATGAATAAAAACTGGAGATAGCACATAACCTCAACTAGTGATTTTGATGTTAAATCAAGTTTTAATCATCGACGGCTATATATTACTAAATCTAATAATGAACTTATCGAAAATGTCAATGATCCAGTAGATTATATATTATATGAATTCTAGCCAAATAAATCATATAAATATAAAGTTACCGTTGATTGCTTATAAAAAAAGAGAGAGTCTGAGGAGGAAAGGCCTCCGTACTTGGTCCCCCAAAAGACTGTTAGAGCAAACTTTAGAACAAAAGAGTATTTAACTAAAGATAACCGTTTAGATCTAAATCAATGGCTTAATTGTTCTAGAGAAACATATTAATGTTATGGCTATGACTATGAGTTTATTGGTGTAACAGATATACAAATATGTACAGAAAAAACTAAACCGTCACTAGGATCTTTTACTGAGCTATCACCCGGTTTAAGAAGTAGAACAAAAGCAATATTAAAAATTAGAAGTGATAAATTTATTGGTCTTCGTATATGTATTACAGCCTCGTTATATCTTGTAACTGA
>NC_134470.1:6391499-6493527 GCF_964194025.1 Convolutriloba macropyga
TTAAAATAGGGGTACCTTTAGTCGCTATAAATCGAAATTGAAACAACACCATAACTTATCGCATTTGAACCATTGAAATTACTACTTAAGAAAGGTTTTGTTCCCAAGAACATACGAATGAGTTTTCTCTAAAGGGTGCTAATGCATTATCATTGTACCGTACAAATATAGCCAGAAAACTTAAAGACCTAAAATTGAATAGCTAAACTCCTAAAATGGGATGTTAAGTATTAACAGGATGATTTCCCTGCATTACAGCCATCTAGCAAATAGATTTGTGACACTGAATTTTTGAGTTTGATTGGTGTCACATATAGACGAAAAGACACAAGACGAAACGACAAGAATGCTCAAATTTGTGTGTATATGTCCAGGTCAATATTTCAAAAATGAACTGCAAAACCAATACATCATTTACAGTGTTTAACATCTAAAACTAAATAAAAATCTGGAAGACATGAACAATGGCTGTGCTTTGAGAGGAATTTTTTCAGCATAGAGTTATCTTCCCAGATGACAAAATAGCCCAATTACGGGTCAAATTTTACTAAAATTGAGGACTATAACTACGTAAAACTGACTCTTTCGTAATGATCTCTTTCATAGAAGAGTGACTTATTTTCAAGAGAGTACACAGTTAATCAATCTCTGATTTTAACATGGAAAATAGCAAATGAAAAATGGGTCTCCAGTTTCTAAGATAAAATTTATTCTTTCTTGCTCTTTTGCGGATCTTGTGCAAATATCTCTTGCAAAATTTTCATTCAACTATTTTCGGGTGTTAGTGGAGGCTCTTTTCCTTGCCAACAGTTTAAATTAACTGAGGGAAAGGATTTATCACGAAATAATTTTTTTCAACATGGCGTGCGTGTTTAGTATGTCTAGAAGAAGCATATGGTAAGGTTGCGACTTCAAGAAAAAATAGTTTAAGTTTTCTATTACCAATAAGTGATAGAAAGTAATGATTATGTTCAGGAAAGTTCTATTCATGAGACAAAGCATACACGAAAGAAATGCCATAAAAACTAAAACCAAACCTGCTGAAAATCTGTTGTTGACAATTTTTCAAGTTTCTACCTATTTTTATGCATCCAGAATCTTTATGGCCATCGGAGCTTTATTGTTCCGATTTTCTTCCAATTTGATATTTCATGTCAATTAGCAGTAGATCTTGTTGTGGAGAAGGGGAAGTTGAGAATTTCTAGTTTGAATTTGATACCAATCAATTTTTTTCGATTCTTGAAAAAAGAGAAGGCTGAATTAAAACTAAGATTTTCTGCAGCAAGCCAACCAACTGACATTTCGAATAGAATCGGTGCTTTTTCGGGCCTGTTGTTAGTTGGTTAACTGATAAAGATAAATTGAACAAATAAAAAGTATCGAAATATCAAAATACAATGGCAATAGACCGATTGCAATGATCTCATAAAGCCAGAGGGAAACTGTTACTTCAATGAGAAAATACATATAAAATGAAGGTATGAATGCCTTTGACATACAGCCCGACATGGCTCAGTTCTAACAATTTTTCAATTAAAAAAATCAGTTGATAATGCCAGGTGTTGTAGAGCAATGGTTACAAGGGTTTAAACAGTCGAGAATATCACACTCATCACAATTTTAATTATTGGTTTGAAAATGACAAAAAATAAACTGAGAGACAGAAAATTTGTTTCAAATTAACCCCTCAGATGTTTTTGGGTCCCATGTTTTTGGCGTATCTAATGAACGTAAGTATTGAAAAGTACTTACGCTGGACAAGTATTGAAAACTGTCCTACATCCAAAAAATTGTTTTTAGACACAAAAAATTGTTTTTAGTGTTTACAAAAGAAGGCGAGTTTACCTTCTTTTGTAAACACTAAAAACAATTTTTTGTGTCTTTTCGCAATTTAAATCCTTATGAGTGGGAAAAACAACTAAATAATGGTCAAATAAGAATTAAGATAACGGTCTTATGGGAAAAAAGGTCTTATAGTAAAAAAAATTATTACTGCAAGGATTAAACAAATATCTGTTGAAGTTGTAGTATAAACAAGGCTTTCGAAATAACGCAACATAGTGGTCAGATCTTCTGTCAAATAATAACACTTAGATTTTGTCAACTTGACAACACCATTTAGATAATTAGTTCGTTTTTATAATGAGATTTTTGCTGTTTAGATTACGACTTCATCACACTTTGTTCGAGTTAAAAAGGAAAGAAAAAATCACTTGAATCTAAAAAGGGATATAAGCAGTAAATCAATAAAGTGGGTTTTCAATATCAAAACAATTGCATTTTGAGATCTAGTTTACTTGTCTGTTAAATAATAAAATTTACGCAGATTTTTCATCATTGACCAATCATACCCATCACAAATGTTTTTATTGGGTTGAAAAACTGCAAAAAGGAAGAGTTGATGTTAAAAAGATTTTGTCTGCAGTAATAAGCCTAAGTTTGGCTTATATTACTAGCAGACGCGCTGTTTGGGCCTTAATTGGGACTCCTTGCAAAAAATAATATCTGGATGCTGAAATGTGATCAAAAACTGTCTATGACCCAAATTGAATTTGTTTTGTGACTACCGAAGACAATGTTTGTATATATTTTTGTTTGGCAAAATTGAACCAAATGTCCTTCGAGGTGTATAAAGTTCCCATAAGAAAGAGTTTTTTCTTCAATTTCAATTAAAACGTGCTTTTTTAACCCCGATACGTAATGAAATCAAGTTTAGGAAATTTTAGCCCATGTGAGATTTAACATAAAGTTTTCGTTAGTTTTACCCTAAAATTTTTCCCATCTCTGTTAAAAAATATTGCATTAACACTTTTTGAATGTATTCAACAACGATTGTTTGAAATGTAAACACAAGACATAGTTAATTGAATTTCTTCTGATTAAAATAGGCATGAACGATCTTTTGAAATCCCAATGTTGGTCTTCAATTTTTATCGTGCGTGACTCTTGCAAAATTACTTTGCAAAGCAAGATTAACTCCATTTTGCGAGATCTTACGAGATCTTGCAAGATTAACATTTTGTGCAAGATTGTCGCAAAATCTTTAATGATTAGTTTTTTTTTTCAACTAGGTCTTTGTTTAAAGTAAAGCGCCATCGAAGAAAAAAATTAAGAAATTCTTTTTATAGAAACTGTTCCCAGTGTAAAATTGGGAACTCTTTTTGAAAGTAATCCCATTACATCTCACGGAGTGCGTTACATCACATAACACTTGGTAGAAAAATTCTGTTCCCCCACCTAGGTTTCTTAAAAAAGATCAGTCAAAATTTTGGTGCAGCGATAAATTTATTCTAGCAAAAATGCCCGTACCTCGTAGATCTGAATGCGACTAATATGTGTTTTTTTGTATAAATTGCGGTGAGTACCTATTTCTTCGTGATCAAACCTTCTTCCGCCTTGCTATCTTTAACTTAACACTCTTGTTCTTGCATTTAAACATACTCACGCGCCTTTATTGTGAGTTAAATGTGCCAATAACTGCTAGACTTAATAAACAATTATTATCAAAATGTTTCCACAAAAATTAAAATTTCCTTCAAAATTAAAGGTAACTTTAGCGGTATTTCTACGCTAAAAAGCACAATCTCTAGAGTCGCTCATTGCTTTCACTACAATTATGACACTTTTTTCAAATCTCAAACATGTAAATTCGAATAACCACAAGGTTAAAGTTACATGTGCAGAGTCAAACTATTGAAATTGGTGATTATATCACTTTTGGCTAAGTTTCCGCAGAAAAATTTTTACGGCCTTAAACGGCGCCGTGCAGAGTTTTGTAAGTTTCCTGCAACGTATAAGTCTTAGTATGTTTTCAAAGTTTCGTCTAAGGTGGTCAACCTGCGTAATTTTTAACATAATGCGGTAGAAAGTTCTCACTGTAGCACCTTCATATATTTCTCAAAAGTCTTGCTTTTGAACTTTTTTCTGCCTATAAGTCTCACTTCTTTTAGTTAAATACCTCCGTTCTTCTTTTCGTAGAACCGCCAAAGCGGCATCAATATATTTCGGGAAAACTATTGCCACGTAAATTGAATATCATAACCGCCTCAGTCAAAAAATAATGGATAATTTATAAAAATTAAATAAATTAGTTTATAAATATTAGCAAAAAAGATGCATCATTTTTATATATATTTATAACTTTTTTTGAGTACAAGTGAAATGCATAGGGCTTTTGCGTGAGTTAAAGAAAAATTCTAGAAAACACTGAAAATCGTTTGATGAAAAATTTTTAATTTTTTCTATAAATTTTGCCTTATTATCTACCAATTTATAAATGTTCATAAATTATCCATTATTTTCAAAAAAATTTACAAATATTTATTAATTATTCATTATTTTTCGACTGGGGTGGATTTTGCCTTTGCCGGCTTTTAGCAGATAGTGTTAATGCGCATGGACTTAATTTTGGACTGCATATGGCATCTATTGCATAGTACTTAAGTGTAAGCGAATGAGGGTAGGCTAATTGTTTTGAACTTTCTCTCCATTTGAATTGCCTCCCCATTTCTTTTTTAGTTTGTTTATCTGATTGAGAAAAGGCTGCCGGTAGTCCTTCTGGCAAATCAGAATCAACACTGGGTCCAAAACAGACGGCACAGACGCAAACTGGAGCAGGATGTCTGTCTGGCTTGGACTCCTCATCAGAGGCAAAGTTATTCTGTTCAGTTTAAGTTTCGTCACTAGCAGAATCCACAGATAGAAATCCATAAATGTCCTCATTAACAGACTCCAAATCCACACCGTGCAAATAGCTGGAAAAAGACGAGCTGTTTCCTTTATGCGTCGTAACCTGGGGACAACTTTTGCATGCCCTGTTTTAGTTCACTCAATGCCTGAATCGTCTTTCAATGCCAGTCTTTCTGCCAGAAACTTGCAAGCTTTTACAAGATAACCATTCGCCCTATGCTGTAGGAAAAAAACAATAAAACGCCGCAAGACATGAAAGTACACATATTCTGCGCATCGGAAAAAGTACAAAAAAGCATCAGCAAATTAATAATCTAAGGCATCCGAAAAGGAGTTCTTCCATCATCCATTCTCATTTTTTATCACTTTTTTTCAAATGTCTTGATCATTTCTTGATTTTCTGATTTCTGGAGTTGAGCTATTTTGTGATAACAAAAAACTAGCTACTGAGTGTTAAAATAGAGTTTTTTTTTGAATTTATAAATTATCGCGCGTAATTTTTTCTGAGTTCCGTCGATGACTTTTTCGTTCTTTTTTTGGTAATTGCTGACACCCTGATCAATTTTACTACATTGTTCAGCCTTCTCATTTTACTGGTTTTCGTAAACTCTATAATAGTGGGTAACAACGAGCCAAAAAGATAGAGGCGAATGAATATGAAAAAAGAAAACATTGAAAAATAAAGTTGCTCAATTTAATGAAAAATAATCTGATCAGTTGATATTTTTTGCAGCTTTTTCCACAATGGGATTATTGCCGTTATGATAACAATTGCTTGACGCAAAGTATAAAGTTCGAATTGGCCCGAATCATTACAAAACGTTGCACGACGCAAAGTTTACAGAAGTTATTGTTTCCTTTCGGCCAAGCAGCAACTTCTCATGGGAAAAGGGGGCACTACAAACTTTTGTTAAAAAACACTACTTAATTGAAATGCAGCCGACCAATATGTGTAATTTTTAATCCTTTCAAGCACCGTGACAAAATCATAACACAAATAGTTTGAAAGGTAGTGGCGGTTTGACAATTGCGCGGCAAACAAAAAGGTAACATCTCTGCAAACACATCACCAATTTCACTGATCATTTTTTTTCTGAACTCCCCTCTTGCTTAGATTTCACGTCTAATCCAAAAAAATCACTGCCATAAAGATACGCAAGGTCAATTTTGATCATTTGGACAACTTGTTTTTCATAATGCATCAGCTACAAAGGTCAAAATTTACACTCCAAGACTCTCGATTATTTCTCGCCTGAAGAAAAATTATATTTTTTTTGTATGAAAAAGCGTTTCGTGTGATATAAGATGATTTTCCTTGTGTCGTGTGCTGAGAAATTTCCTCATGTCGTGTCGTGAATAATTACACGATTCACGCGTGTGAATGAGCCAGCGTAAGAAGAAAATTACTGCTTTTATAGTTTTTTTTAATAGAAGGACAACAAAAATGTCGCATATGATTTTTAACGCCAGAATTCTTTGACGAAAATTTGTTTGTTTGCAAATTGTTATGTATTTTATCACATGAGCTCACTTTTCATGGAAATCACACAAACAATCGTGATGTCCAGCCCGAAAAACTAATATAACTCTACTAAAATCTTCTATAATGCAGTGTTCTCTTGCGTCTCTTCTAGCTCGAGAACTCTTGTGTTAGCACGCAATTTTTGATGTGATCTTGTATGAAAAAGTTTATGAGCGTAACTTGAGACTTTTAGCTCGAGATATTTCGGAGCGATAACTTTCTGTAAAATACCATAATACCAATTATCTACACACAACACATTTGGCCCTTTAAGTGTTGTTTTCGCTCAAATTTTAGATATCGCTTGAAGGAAAGCGTTAATTTTTGAAGCTTTAGACCAGTGTTAACTCCCGTTTTCTCCATTTAGACCGAACAGATGGCTCAACTGCTTTGTTCTTCTACTGTTTCCCAAGCCTTTGCAATTCCAAACTCCCATTTTTAATGAGACTAAAAAAACAGAAACTCTGCTCAGAGTCGATATCAACAGCGTGCATGTTAAGGTTAGCAAAAACGTAGCGGGCTCATATTATCTACAATGTGAGGGAAAAAAGAGTTCTTAAAGAAATTGTACAAGATTTATTTAAACGAAAGCTTAAAATTTGAATTTGGAAAAGCAGTCATAGACCTTGGTGTACAATGCCGGGCGGCAACTGTTTGTTTGATCATCAAGCAAGCTAAGAGATCTGGATTAATTCGAAACTTTAAAGAGTTACAACGAAAAATTGCATTTTTGGAACACTATTTTTTAACAAGATAATGCTCCTGTGCATAAGTTAAGGATTGGCGTCCTATTTTTTTAAAACAAAAAGAGCAGGAGGTACTGAAATGGTCAGTATTTTATCACGACCCAAATCTTGGTTGAAAAGTTTTGGGAAATTGCGAAGCAACAATTACAAAAACAGACAGTCCATTATGAAAATGTGGAAAAAATGTGTCAGAATTTTTACCCAGACGTTGTTAGAAATTAGTCTGGAAACTTTTCAAACCGTCTGCTTGATATTTAAATACCAAAAACGTAATTCCTGGAAAAATGAGAAGAACTCAAGATGTTTTATGTCTGTTGAGTTTCTGAAAAAATCTCTAGGAGTACTTAGCATTTTGTAGCATAGTATACCAGCGATTGACTTTTAAAAACATTGAAAGTTTTTGACTAACTTCTTAGTAATTGTAGGCAAAAATACTTATCCAAATTTCTACCAAAAATTTGCAAATAATAACTATGGTTGATCTTACAAGAATTTTGATTCGTTTTTAAATGCATTAGACAGGAGGTTAGTTGTGCTGAAATTGTCAGTGTTTATAGCTAAATATCATGTACTTTATTAAAAAATTATCTGTCAGAAAATGTTTAAAATGAAATTCTCAAGTAAGACAATGACCCTCCCTCCATAATTGACGTATTATGACCAATTCAGATTTTATTCCAATAGTGCGAATTATTTTGGGCATTTTGACAGACTGGTTATATTGGCATTGGGTTTTTTGTCCTGATAGCATAATTGATAGGACATTTGTTATTTAATGGTATCCCTTCAAATTGGTTCTTTTATAATGGCATACATAAATTCAAAATTCCCACCACTTATTGAGCTGTTCAAACCATCCCCAGTGAATAGAAACTTGATACACTTTGCCATGTCATACAAGATCTTGAAAACCCTTGCAAATTTTGAAACCTCTTGCCAAGACCATGATAGCAAAAATTTCTTGAAGCACCTTGATAAGATCTTGACTAGATCTTATCAATACATGCCAAAAAGTCCTCTTGTCGTAACTTGCTATGATCTTGATAAAACTTGCAACATGGAAAAAGCGTTTTTAGCATATATGACAAGAAAATAAAACATTTTTTGAATCAAATTAACGGTTGAAAATTGGGGAAAAGTGTATCAACAACAGTTTTTTTATTGAAAGTGAGGCAAGTACCTTGATCTATTAAGCTGTTTTTAAATGTTTTTTTAACCCAAGGATAAAAATATTTACAAAACCTTTCTTTTTTGAAATTTTTTTCTACTCTAATGTTTTTTTGAGAAAAAGCCGCTCTAGCTCCAAATAAAAACAAAATGCGGAGATTGCAAACCGTTACTAAAAGACTGCTCGTTGTACTAATGCTTACATGCGTATATCCAAGAAACAAAAAACTAAATCATAATTTTGTAGATTATTTTTTGATGCATAGAGTTGCGTAAAAAAATGCTCCGGTTAAAAAGGTTTTGGAGAGAGCGCTTTGAGCCTAGTTTTTTTTACCTAGTGCTCTGCTCAATTCTCTTATATGTTCATTTATCTCCGCCACTGCCGGTCCCCATAGCGAAATGGAAAAGGAGGAGGGAAGAACCACACAGATCATACTGGAAAATCTCAATGTTGATTTTTTTAGTTGACTGGAGAAAACCTTCCGACAGTTCTTGCATAATCTTATTAACTCTTGTTTTCAAATCCCTAAAACTTGACAAACCTTGCTTAGATCTTGAAGATGCTTTCTTGCTTATCTTATCAAGATCTTAATTATTGAATTTCTTACATTTCGTACATATCTTGATGTTTTCTTAACAAGAATCTTAAAACGTTTTCTACCAAGATCCTATCAAGATTGGTCAAGTTTTAATAAGCTTCTTATCAAGATGTTTCAAATTTCATTTCACTGGGTTACATGTGAACAAATATGCCCTCATTTTTTTTCCGATTGGATAATGACAACAAACGTTCTGTTATCGTGAGTTCACGGGGCAACAAACCCGCGAAAATTGTGTAATTTTAACGTCTTTTTTTTCTGCCAATTTCTTCTGAAAAATTGTTGAGTGACGTACATTTTTTGTCTCATTTGCTATTTTTTTGCGTCAGTTTAAAGGAAACAGTTGCCTGCGAAGCACAAGACCAAGTTCAAATTCCGACCAACTTTTTTTTCACGCTTCAGCAACACTTGGGCAATTGACCAATAGAAATACACGCAAAAAACAGCTGGAGTGAACGAATAAACGAGAGACAAGGTCATTTTTAGAAGAAAAGATAGAACCAATTGAGATCCTTCTCTCGCGTCCAGAGGAGCCTGGCAGAGCCATTTGTGTTCCAAATAGTTGTAAGCAAAATGAACAGCAGTGGAACATGAAAACGCCACAGTAACAATGCTGTACAGTCTAGATTTGAGGAATTTCGATCCCCCTCCTCACCTCACTTGTCGATTCCAAAAATCTATCAATTCTTTCTCATTATAGACCGCCAACGAAATTAAAAACACTTATTCTATTGCAGTTCCAGTGATAGTATGTTATATTAGCCCTGTTGTCTTTTTCAATGAGATTTGTTCTTGACTTTTTTTCGTCTGATCCATTTGACTTTTTGCCCCCTAAAACGGGATAAACAGGCGACACCCGGAGGGCATTGAGGGCTATTACGCCTTATACTAGTCACTAAAAAGCGATTCACCAAAACCGTTTTGAGGAGTCAATGCTGTTAATAATCTTAGAACACCCCCAGCCAACCCCACCCTCCAGTCACGTCCCAGTCAACCCCACTCTCCTCCACCGGGTGGTTGTTTGGACCCCCTCTAATCTAGCCTTCCCAGTCCTACCCCCATAACCTACCTCACGCTCTTTGTTCACACAATTTTTCGACCGCATCAGACTGTAGAACACGTTTGTAAAGAAACCGGGTTCTTTCCTTTCATTCCTCCAAAACTACATAAAAAATGTTCAAAAAGTATTCTATATGTAATTCAAGATATACAGTTTTGTATAAACTGCGCAAATATTTTTAAACGGTATAATTATCGTTGCAATGTTGTCATTTAAAACATATTAACATAACAACAAAGTTGATACTCTAACATGATATGTTTTTAATCGTCAATGAAATCAAGCTTGACAGGCAAGATCTAACCATATTGTCCTTTTCCCGCTCCAAGTAGCTCTTTAACAAAGAAATGGGTGCACTTTTATGTAAATCAAACCCTTGATAGTCATGGTTGAAACTAATTGTAATTTAAGTTTCAATTTACACAGCAATTTGATGAAAAAATTAGTTTTAGTTCATTTCTGAATAATTTTTATGTTATCTTTTGTAAAGCAGAACAGGACTATGAAAAACAGGACAAAAACCGCTATGTTTATTGCGTTGACTGATACCTTCCGTCAACTCAAATTTCAGTCGAATTATCCGTTAAAACCAACAAATGACAGAGTTTCAAATGAAGACCGATTTTCTTATTACGAAATTGTTTCCTGTAGATCTAATTGCAACAATACCTAATGATTTTTTCAAATTTTCTGTTGAATTATTTCTCAAAAGAACACAAGTTCTAGGATTACCTTATGTGGTCAGTAATTTCTTTAAAAAGAAGTGGAGCACATTTTTATCTTCTTTTAACGATAAAAACTATATTAATTGCCTTTTTACCCTCAAATGGTATATAAGAATGTCTTATTTTTTCCGTAGAACGAAAAAACTAATTTTCAGCGTATTCAACAGTCTAAAGGCTCCAACAGAATACAAACTTGATCTATCATTTTCTCTTCTTTTTGAAAATTATGTTCACCAGTTTTGTGCCAGGTGTCTCATATGGTGCAATTGGTTTAAATTTACTGATAACTTAAACCAAATAACTTAACTAGATGTTATAACAAATGCTAACTTGGAACAAAAGATAACTTAGATTCTAAAGAGAAAAAATGGACGGTAACTGTTTTCAACAGCTTTATCCCAAAAATTCTCCATGCGGTGTATTTCCCTAATATTTAGTGAAATTATTTTATCTGTTTTTGTTATATAAGAAATCTATTCTTTAAGAAAGTTTTTGTTAGATACTATGAGATTGAAAAGGAGCAGGAAAATATTTTACAAACTGCTTGTATTTTTTTCACCTTTGAAATTGGTCTGAAAAAGACCACTTACTTGCAAAACATCTGTTGGTTTCCAGTTTTGTTTTTTTTTGGTTTTCGTTTAGTTTGTACTTTTCATTGCAAAAAACATAGGAATAGCATTTTGTAAAAAATTTGTTAAATCGACAGTGTCAAATGCTTTCATTAAGACAAGGAAGGTACATTAAGGCGTACAATTTCTGCCTCCCCGTACTTGACGAATTTTCTCTACCGCAATAGATTGCCATCAGTCAACCGTACCGGAGACTGAACTAAATTTGCGTTCGTATCTGAAAAATATCAGATCAGTAAGTCGAACTTTTAAAAAATATCTAAAAAGCAATGAAACTCCAATCAATCGTTCAGAAGAAAGTTTTTCTACCAAATAAACGAAACCTTTTGATATATGATAACTCTTTTGAACCACAAAAAATATACTAATACGCCCAAAATATGCCTAAACGTAGGGAAAAGGCAACAAGGAGCGGTTACAAAAATTGGTTTGTAATAATTGGTTTGTAATAATTTACAGCAATTGCAAAAAATAGATTTTTGTTAATAATAGTGAAACCATCGCTGCTGAAGCTGTAAAAAGTAATTAGGTTTGCGTTCTAATGAAAAAATTTCAGGCAACCTAAATTCGAATTGGAGTTCAATATCATGGATTGGCTTTTCAACTGAAGCTATATGCATCTATGAAAAAATTCTAACTTTGTTGCAACAGCTTAACTCTTTTCAAAATGGTTTAAATCAAGCCATAGAAACCAAAACAATAGCCACAACAATTGTTTGCTAACTTTGCAACAAATTGTAAATCCAATAGGGTGTAGCTTGATTTTAGTTCTTGGATCAATTTCAGATGCCATTTCCCCCAGAAAATATTGAAAATTTCACCATGGTCATGTGAAAGTTTTCAAGGTCTCTTTTTTCCAGTTAGATCTTTGTATGTGTTTAAAATTACACTGTGTTTTCTACTTTCAACGTGCTTTCGATCTGCTAAAGTTACATCTAATTTTACTCAAAAATTGTTATACAAAACAAAGTTGCATTTTGCATAGAAATTTGTTCTGCTGGGAAGTTAGCTCATTCTTTTTTTGCATAGTTTTTTTTCTTTTTAGCCAATTTTTGTTGTAGCTTATTATCTGCTCAGCTTTTTTTTATTGGTGCCATTCTCTTTTTTTTATGGGACAAAGATATCAAAAGTTGGCAAAAAAATTTGGATAGAAAAAATATTGAGATAGCCACTGTTTTTCAAATTTATCGGTCTTTTTTATGCGCTTGCCTTTAGAATTAGATTAACGTTTAAGTTACCGCAAATAAATTTGAGATTTACATGTGAAACACGAAGTGCATTGAGATACTGTTCTAATTTGAGAAAAGTTTCAAAGTTGTAGCGTATAGAGGATTTCATAGACAAAGTATAAGAAAATTGTTAGGCCTCATTTGTACCGCAACACTAATATTCTGTAGATTGTTTCGGCTTGATCTCTTTTCGTCGTTTTTGTTCACATTAAGGCCTACACCTTCTCTGGTTTTTTTCTTGAACAGGTAGGTTAGGAGAAGATGTGAACCATCAACAGTAAAAATTCCATCGGAGTTTTTTTTCCAGAAGGCCTAGTTTCTCTACTGCAGAAGAACTCAGGAGTAAGTTTGACTATTTTCAGGTATACTTTTAGCGCGTCAAAATTTCGTGGCAGTGATCTTATTTGTATCAATTAGAAAAAAGTTTTTCGGCACCTTGTCTTTATTTGTATCCTGTTGAGCAGATTCAATCCTCTGCACGAATTTCTAAATGAAGAAACTAGATCGAACTTTGAAACCCGTAGTACCGTGCCATATATCAGAACATAATTTGTAACTTAAACACTATGGTATATAAAAATACTGGGGCGAAACAGAATAGATGCATTTTTTCTCGGAGATGGGTGGAGGAGGGTCGAGAACATCCCTTTTTCGTCTCTCTGATCTGAGAAGTGTCAATTGTTCAGCAGCTTTGCATACGGAAACATATCGTTCGTATGCCAATAGAAGAGAGCACAACCCGTATCCGTATTCGTTCACCTGTCGCAGGGCAAATAAGGGAAGACATGCGTACCAAAATGGATCCAGGTTTTCAATGACCAAATCTCCTATCAGGGATTGCACGTTGCTTCGTACTCTGTCGACGGAACTTTTCTTTTCCCCCTCGAGTAATACAAACTGATCGGATGCTGCCTGACAAAAAATGAAAATTTTGAGTTTACCGCAAATCTGCATTCGTTGGTAAGTGAAGATTTTGTGTTCTTATTTTCACATAGTGCCCCTGTCTGGAGCTCGCCTTTATGAAAGCTCTTGGGGGGAGGGGGACAACTCCAATGGGTTGAGGAGAGGAGGGATAATTTTAATAACATGATTTAGGACACTCATAAAGTGAAGCCTGTTTTTTTCAAAAAATTAGCCATAGTCTTTTCTTGGGTGTTTCCGAAAAATCGCGAGTCGTGACTTGGAGTCAAAGACGTTTTTTTTTTCACTCATCATTGCAACAACTTATTTTTGAATTTTTATTAAAATTAATGAATGCAGAAATAAATGTTATTAACGTTTATTAAAAATGTTATTATAGTTTGCAAGTAGATTACAGCAAGATGGATATTTCAGCCCTCAACAAAATCTCACATAATTTAACGCGTTTTAGCGTTGACACCTAGGCCAGGGGTCGAATAGCGGTGAATTATTTTTTTCACCGCATTCACCGCCTTCACCGCATTTCTTACATAATTTGCCACAAAAGTTAAGCGGTGAATTTTCGTAAGAAATGCGGTGAATTTCGTGGTGAATTTTCGTAAGAAAATGAGGTGAATTTCGTGGTGAATTTTTGTAAGAAATGCGGTGAAATTTGGTGAGCTTTTTTTTCACCGCATTCACTGCATTCACCGCATTTCTAATGACAATTCACCGCATTCACCGCATTTCTTACGAAAGTTCACCTAAAAACCTCAACCCGGTAACCAAAATATATCAATTCGGAAAATTAAAGCTATCCAAGTAGAACATTATAGGCAATCACAAAAACAATTTCGATCTTTGGTAACATTCAGAAAAGAACAACAATTTTCAGCAAAGCAAGTACTAACTTACCTCCAAAAGCCTAGCTAATTTTTGATGACATTATATATACATATATATATATATATATATATATATATATATATATATGTATATATATATATATATATATATATATATATATATATATATGTATATATATATATATATATATATATATATATATATATATATATAATTATTTAGAAAATTTTATATATATATATATATATATATATATATATATATATACACAAATGGTCAGGTGATTTGGCTCACAAGAGAGTTGTCCGTTGTATCAGTAAAAAGCCCGACCAGCAAAAATATAGAATTATAAAGATTTTTTTGAATTTCGTTTTCTGGAGCGAGTTATCGCGGTTTGAAAGTTTTTGAATATTAGACCGCTTTACATTAATTCTATTCACATTTTACGGAATTTTTTGCCTAATAATTTTTTAATTTTAAAAGTAGTGTTTTCGATTCTCTTTTTCAAGACAAAAAAGTATTGTCGACTATTTTGATTAAAATTATTTGTAAAAAATTTTTCAAAATACAGATTTTATCAATAAAAAAATTACGAAATAGGTTTTTTTTGTTTCAATTTTATTAAATTTGCTGGAAGTTGACACACAAAAATGCAAAGTTTTGACGTGTAAAGGTACTTGATTTTTCAGATAGAAAATGTGTGATTGAGCTTTGCCACTATTTTTTTGTTGATTTGGTCAACCTGCTTAAGGACAGCAAAGAGAGAATGACTCTTCCTTCTTGTGAATATAAATTTAATCTTCATTGCGGTTTTATGGGCTAGGTTATGGTTTTCTGGACTGAATACAACTAGATATCACATTTTGTTTTATTTTTAGGGTTTTGCCCGTTTTCACGATTTTTTTCTCATTTTGTCACATAATCACCTTTGACATTTTACATAAAAATTTATTGGCGTTCAAAACAAGTTACCAAATTAAGGCACAAAAGGTAAAATGAAACCTTTAAAAGCTATAGATTATGACTTTAACGGCTTCGAAACCACTTTCTTGAAGAGTTTACTTGATTTTTTTCCATTCGTCTTTACATGTCGTTTTTACTTTGTGCTTTTGGTCATTTGAAGTTTTCTGGATAATGACAAGTATCATTGGTTTTTTAATGGAGGAAAATGTTGAGCCAATATTCTGATTTCAGTGGATAAGCTAATGGTTTTCATGACTTCGAAAATAATTGTGTTAAAAAAACACATTTCAACTTCGCGTTTTTGTTTTTTAATCGTCTATTTGTTTCCTAGTATCATTAATTACAAGTCATATACAACATTATTGAAGCCAAAGTAGAGCTAAAGTGTTTTTAAAGATTTCGGTTTGACATAACTGGCTTCGACACGGTTATTTTTCCAAAAAAACTAAGATAATTTCTGATTTTTGTGTTATTTGACGTTTTTTTGTCGACTTAAGACAAATTTTTAATTATAACAGGAAGCAACAACTTCCGTTGGACGCATAAACGCATAAATAACCCTATTTATTTTTGTTTATCTTGTAGCTCATGGCTTTCTTGACTTTGAAAACAAAGTCGTCCGGAAAAAAAAAACAAAAATGTTACTTAAATTTGCCCTTTAGTCATTTTTACTGTGTTGTTGTTAACATTTATGAGTTGTCACATACCATAATATCGGCCTGTATGAATAGGTTCTATTGAACATCTTTTGAGGGTCAAATTATGGCCTTACGGCTTCGACAGCATTTTCTCGAAAGTTGTAATTGAGCTTTCTTGTTTCTTTCAATTTCTTTTCCTAACTGCATAAAAAATTGAGCAGTGGCAGGTCATAATGCTCTCCTATAGAAGCAAGGGTGTTAATGAATCTATCGGATGTTTTTAGTTGACATCTAATGGTTTTCAATAGTTTGAAATAGTTTCTTTAAATAAATATAAACGAGTTTTTTAACTTTGCTGTTTTTCTTCTATTTTGTCTAATTTTTATCCAGCCTCATTATGTATTTTCAGTGAAGTAAAATTTATTTTGTTTAATTTCAGTTATAACTGACGCTATTTTGACTTTGTTTTTAATTTTTTATTCACAAATGGACATTAAATTTTGGATGTAATAGATGTTTATTGTTGTTTTTTGATTTTGTTGTCCTTGACTCGCTTCCTTAAAAGTGGCAGATCCCATCAAATTATCACGGCATTTTTTTGCTCCACTGAGTTGCTCGCTTTGGAGGCGACCTTTTTCTCCGTAGACCAATTATTTTTCTTTTTGAAAAATACTTGAATATTTTTGGTGGTTTTCTATCTGTTCCTCATTTGGTATACAATTATGCCAAAAATGCGGATGAACGGGGTCGGAATACGGTGTGCAATCGCACATTACGGAGAGGTCTCCTTGTTTTTTTCTTTCGGCATCAACTATTGTGAGATATGTGCAGTGAAAACATAGTGAACAGAAAGAACGAAAATTTACAATAAATTCTCAATCGTCAAAGTTTAGCGACTTCTGGTGTAAATTGTTTAATTCATCTTTCTAGTTTCCACTGTTTTTATACTAGTAAAAATTAAATGTAGAATTTACCTAAATATAGTTTTTAATTGGTCTGTAAAACCCGGTCACGTTCTTCGAACGTACTTTTTTAGTACCGCTAAATGATTGCAGTGATGTGGTTCCAAAGAATTTGAAATTGAGACTTAGGTTGCACAAACAGTGTTCTTTAACATGGGTACAATTTGCTCTTTTAAATTTCAGGAACTAAACAATTATCACTCCTAAGTTAATTCGTCAAATTTTTGTTCCTATTTTTATTAACGCAATTAAAGTTGTATGGTTCTTAGCTTATTTTTTTGGAAAAAATTCATTTAACAATTGTTCCGAAATCAATATGATTATCATATTCCACGGAAAAACAGATATATAAAGACAAAAAAGACAAAAAGACAATCTTTTCTCCTTATTATAAAATTGAGTAGATGTAAGTCCTAATGAAATAAGGTTTGCCATGAGACGCTAAAATTTAGTGATTTAAGGGAAAAAAATTGTTCTTACTGAAAAAAATTAAAAGTTTGTCAAACTAGCCAGTTGATTGACCACTCACCTCCATTTGTTGATAACTATCAAACTAAAGTCTCTTGAACTCGCATAAACGTGGGGGCTTTAGAAGTTTAGCTGGAATGCTACTATACGTTTTCACGTATAATATGATATTTTTTTGGCTATTGGTTTCTGAAATCTCTTCATATAGCAACAGTTGCAGTTTGAGCTAACGGTTTTTTGTCGCCCTTGATGACATCGCGGCAAATCTACCATGCCAGTGGGGTAAGGTTCAAATGAACTTTTTTTGCAATAGCATTCAGAGTATGAGTAACTGTGAACAGGAAAATATGTTCAACTAAACACGACGAGGAAACATTATCAACACTAGTGGCATCCCTAGAAATGAGCGGATTCAAATCTTGCAAAATTTTGCAAGATGAATCTTAACTTGCAAGATTCTCCCAAGAATCTTGCAAGATTAATATCCTTGCAATAACTTAAAAGAGCGTTCCAATGTTGTGAAACAAATCTTTGAAGCAGATTACTGTTGATTAAACAAAGTGCAAAACCGAAATGAATGAAAAAAATTTTTTTGCCCGAACTCAAAATCTTGCAAGAATCTTTCAAGAATCTTGCATGTTATTAACTTCTTGAAAAAAATTCTTGGGTGATTTTGGCAGCTAAAACTAACTGAATATCAAATGAATTGCCAGAATTCCACTCAGAAGAACAGACTCTGATTGACTTTTTCCAATACACCTTTTGAATGTGCAATAGTGCAAGAATCTTGCAATTTTCTTGCGAGATTTTGAATTCAAAAACATTTTTCCGACAAATAAGTAGAAGCATCTGGAGCCATCCAAATTCTTCTTCTCAGATATTAAATTACCCAATAAACGACAAGTTCAGTTTCATTATTTTATCTTAGTTTTTCCCAAACAAAATATTTATAGGGAAACCAATAATTTTAATTGATATATTAATTACATTTTTTTGTTTCACAAAATACCTCGCCAAACTAATTTTACTCCACAATCGATCTTCAATTTTTGTTGCTGATAGCAAAAATGATGCTTTGGATGCTCTGGTTAATAAAATGATTATGATGCAAATCTGGGAAAATTTTATTTGAAACCACAAATTTGGCGAATGTTTTTTTGTTTTTGCCGTAAAGCGATACACTTTTGTCTATCGATCTTGAAAACATTAGAAAACAAGGTGCAGATTTATCCTTGTCTGATAAACTTTCAAACAAAACAATAAATTGTTCACTAGCATGTGGGTTTTTTTAACATGTACAAAATTTTTCAACTAAAAAAATTAGGAAACATCATATTGCTCTCATTAAACTGTGTACTAAAAAATGTATGAACAATTTTTGTGTAGAATTTGTTCTGTTTATACACGAAATACTTCTCTATTGGTATAAAACAATTTGAGGAAGTCTTTCTTGTATTTGTTTCTATAACTCTATATTACAGTATCAAATTAAACTTAAGTGTTCACGCTCTATATTTTTTTTGCAATTTTTTGTGTAGTGGTTGCCAGGTTTATGGTTGCCGGCATAGATAAATTCATGTTTTTCTAAAAAAGAATTTCTATCAGATGAAAAAATGAAAGAGTTAGCTGTTTTTTTTCCGCCACAACTCGTTATATTAGCATTGAAGCAGCCTTCAAACTACATCTTTACAAACTACCAAAATTATTAGCGCGAGTGCTTAGACAGAATCACCAAAGGGAAATAGTAGAATTCTTCATCACACAGAAGGAATCGGAATAGTCACTATGAAGAGCGAGGGAACCTGCATCGACATGGAAACTTACGAGAAACAACCAGAAAAAAATATATTTATGAATCGGGATATTATATAAGTTTACATAAGTTTATTAAGTCGGATAGAAAATTAATTGAAAGATGGTTAGAGAGTGATATAACTGAGTTTCAATTGGATAGCATTTTGCATACTTTAAGAGAAATTTATTTTATAGACTGATATTTTTTCAATTTTTTTTGGAGGGAGTTGAGTTTTGATTTTTTTTCAAATAAAAGATTAGTTTATTTGGTCCCCAGAAACATCAGCAAACTCTGAACACGATATATTAGACACTACTCTATGCCCCATGCTTGTTTTTCGGTCTTTTTCATTGCTATGATGATATGAAGAAAATGTTTCAACACATTTCACAGAAAAAACGTTAGAATCGATAATTCGATATTTCTTATCTAGTTTTTTTTCTTAACTTTTCTTAAGTTTTTTCTTGACTAGTAAAGAGACAGGGCATAAATTAAAACCCAATAACAGAATACATATCTTGTTAGTCCCCCTCGAGTTCTAAAATAACCGAAGATTAACATAACTACCATCGCGTTCGTAAACTCACCTTGGTTCGCAGAAAAACTGACCAGGAAAATTTTAGGAGACAAAAATAACTGCCTAAAATTTGTTAAAAGAATGTTATCAACAACTCACAACAACCATTGAAAAAAAGGTAATCTTTACTATGTAATTAAGACTACACATATTTAGCGTGTATTAATGCAAATTTTCAAATTTTTCAAGTCGTTGAAAAAAGAACTGTTCCTGTTGAAGAGACCAATCCCGTGAGAAGTGAATACCTCTTGAGTAGAAGCGTGAGAGGAAAGAAACTGACTGGTTATAAATTTCCACACATAACCTGGACCTGTGACTATAAAATCAATAACAGTTAGAAGAAATATTGGGTAGTTTTTCAGCTCTCTCAAATCTGAGCAGAACAAGAAACAGCCAATAAGATATGCGTTCAACGCTGATGAAATAAACCCCAACGCAGCCTGAAACAGACAATACAAGATTATTTGACATGAAGTTTTCATTTTTGATTTCCATTATCTGTTTTTATTTAACGTTTGCCCCATCTCCGAGCCCTTTATCTGCGTACGTCTTCATATTTTTATGCGAACCTAAACAAATTTCTTTCATTTTTTAAAAAAATTGATATTATGCTCGGTTATTAAAATTGCCATTGTAGTAATAAATCATATTGAAATCAGTTCAATTAATCATCAGACAAAAAATTTATCCTTAAATAGCAGCCCCTTCGTTTTAACATAAAAAAAACTTGCATTGAAAATTAGCAAGCAGGCCCACTCAACGAAAACTTCACGCCTTTTCTCAAAAAGGTCGTGTTGTCATGTTCTGTACTTGTAGCCGGGCACTATTTTGATAAACTATTTTTTATTTAACTCTGCTTTAGTTGCTCGATCTAATTTTTCGAGTGATTTAAGAATATCTAATAAAGCTGCCATTCTCTTGTGGGGCTAATTTTTTGTCACCTGTTCGTTACACAGGGACATAAAGAACAAAAAAAGGACTACTCTTGTAATTATCAAAAAGCAACCTTAACTTTCAGCTCCGACTATTTTGTGACAAAAGTCTTCTATTCAATCTAATCTACTCGTTTCACGGTATAAATAAAACGACAATAATGAATATCAACCAATCAGAACACAAGCAACGCAACCCAAATGGACGACGTCGTATTTTTGTCAACATCGTCACCTAAATAATCATTATCCCAACACTTGTTTTCACCGCCCCTCCCCCCCCCTCCCACCGAAAATACGAATGAATAGCTTTCCAACACTTCGGCAACTCTGTGGATATATTACCTTTTGTTGCTTGGCGCACATCGATCAATCCGCTACTATTGCGTGTGGTGTGTGGGTGTGTGTGTATGTGTGGGTGAATGTGTGTGTGTGTGCTTTTGTGAGCGTATAGAAAAAATTTCCTGTTATAGCCATCTTCAACCCGTCGTCAACTCATCTTCATTCAACCCAAGAAAACAAAAAAAAATTGAGAAAATCGAAAAAAAAAATTCCAGAAAGTTGAAGAAGAAATCAAAAATTTGAAAGATTAAATAAAAAAACGAAGATGGAAGGTTTCCTTTTCTGATGCTATAGATTATTAATTTTCTGATGTTTTTGGTTCTTCTTCTGATGCGCAGAAATTGTGTATATTCATATCTTGCGACGTTTTAATTGTGTTTTTCCTACAGCATAGGCAGGATAGTTATCTTGCAAGAACTTGCAAGTTTTTGTTGCAATAATTTGCTAGGCAATGCATCGACTTGTAAGTTTCTGCTAGGAACTTGCAAGCTCATAAAAGATGAAGATTCACAAGATGAAGGGTTATCTTGTAGGAGCTTTTTTCGCCAAATGTTTAAATTGTGTGTCGAATGTCTAAATTGAAAAAGCCTTGTAAGTCTATTGGTTAACTTGAAAGCAACTTGTAAGTCGAATGAGTGACTTGTAAGAACTTAAAAGTTTTTGGAAGAAAAACTAGCAAGACGATGCCTTGCTTTGTATGAATTTGCGATAAACTTGCAAGTTCTGTTAAATTAATCATTTGGTCTAGACCAGGCAGGTCACTAAAAAGTGTACAATAATTCTTTTCATAGGTCTAGCCAAATAATCGTTCTAGGAAAAAACTTATTTCAACTGTATTTCTAAGTGTCCCATATAATTTTTTTTCTTGTTGATGGTAAATTACGCAGTTGTTAAAACAAATGAGAAGAAGTTCTGGAAAGGAGCTGTTTCGACATTTGTCACGCCAAGACTCCAAAAAATGTCTTCTCTTGTTCCTCTTTTGTCATTGTTTTCCAATTGTCGGTTATCAGAGCCAAAAGTACCAAAAAAAAATCTTTCACACACTTCGGCAATTCTGCGGATATAATACCTTTTGTTGCTTGTCCGCTACTACCAAACGAACCATTGCGTGTGGTTTGTGTGCGCGTGTGTGTGTACAAGTGCGTATGTGTGTTTGTATGTATGTATGTGTGTGTGTGTAAGCGCGTCTGTGAGCGTATGAAAAGTTTCCTGTTATAGCCAGGACTTAAACCCAGCCTCAATTCATTTTCCAGCCGTTATCAACTCATTTTCATTCAACTCAAGAAAAAAAATTGAGAAAATCGAAAACAAAAAATGTAAGAAAATGGAAAAAGATATAAAGAAGTTTGAAAGATTAAATGAAAAAAAACGAAGATGGAAGAACTCTTTTCTGTTGCTAAAGTCTATTAATGTTCTGATGTTTTTGGTTCTTTTTCCTATAGGCAGAAATTGCGTAGACTCATACCTTGCGACGTTTTAATTGTGTTTTTCCTGCAGCATAGGCAGAATAGTTATCTTGTAAGAACTTGCAAGTTTTTGTTGCAATAACTTGCTAGGCAATGCATTTACGATGCATAAAGTTTCACAAGATGAAGGGTGGTCTCGTAAGAGCCTTGTAAGCCGAATGGTTAACTTGTAAGTAAGTGTAAGTCGAATGAGTAACTTGTATGAACTTAACAGTTTTTGGAAGAAAATTGCAAGGCGATGCATCGCCCTGTATAAACTTGCAAGAAGATTGCAAGTTTTGGTTAATTAACCATTTGGTGTAGACCAGGCATGCGACTAAATAGGTACTCTAATTCTTTTCATAGGTCTAGCCAAATTTCTCTACGAAAAAACCCATTTCAACTGTATTTTTAGGTGTCTCATATAACTATCTTTTTTCTTGTTGATAGTACATTATGTAAAGAATGCCGTTGTAAAAACAATTAAGCTGAAGTTGCTAATCTGACAAGAGCTGTTTCGGCATTTGTCCTGCCAAGACTCGACAAAAATGTCTTTTCTTGTTCCCCTTTTGTCATTGTTTTCCAATTGTCGGTTATCTGAGGCAAAAGAACGAAAAAAAGCTTTCCAACACTTCGGTAATTCTGCGGATATAATACTTTTTGTTGCTTGACGCACATCATTCAATCCGCTAAAACCATACAAACCATTGCGCTTGGTTTGTGTGTTTGTGTGTGCAAGTGCGTATGTGTGTTTGTGTGTTTCTGTGTGTCTCTGCGCGCGTCTGTGAGCGTATGAAAAGTTTCCTGTTATAGCCAGGACTTCAACCCAGTTTCAATCCATTCTCAACCCGTTGTCAACTCATCTTCATTCAACCCATGAAAACAAAAAAATTGAGAAAAACGAGAAAAACGAAAACAAAGAATTCAAGAAAAATGAAAAAGAAATCAAAAATTTGGAAGATTGAATGAACAAAACGAAGATGGAAGAAATCTTTTTTTGATGCTAAAGTCTATTAATTTTCTGATGTTTTTGGTTCTTTTTGTGATGCGCAGAAATTGTGTAGATTCATATCTTGTCACGTTTTAATTGTGTTATTCTTACAGCATAGGCAGAAAAGTTATTTTGTGAGAACTTGCAGGCTTTTGTTGCAAAAACTTGCTAGGCGATGCATCGCATTGTAAGGTGCTGTCATGAACTTGCAATTCTTAGAAGATTAAGATTCACAAGATGAAAGATTGTCTCGTAAGACCCTTTTAAGCCGAATGGTTAACTTGCAAGTAAGTGTAAGTCGAATGAGTAACTTGTATGAAATTAAAAGTTTTTGGAACAAAAACTTGCGAGGCGTTTCATCGTTTTGTATGAACTTGCAAGAAGATTGCAAGTTTTGTTAATTTAACCATTTGGTCTAGACCAGGCATGTGACTAAAAAGGTACTCTGATTCTTTTCATAGGTCTAGCCAAATTTCTTTTACGAAAAAACCTATTTCAACTGTATTTTTAGGTGTCTCATATAATTATCTTTTTTCTTGTTGATAGTACATTATGTAAAGAATGCCGTTGTAAAAAAAATCAAGCTGAAGTTGCTAATCTGACAAGAGCTGTTTCGGTATTTGTCCTGTCAGGACTCGAAAAAAAATGTCATCTATTGTTCCTCTTTTGTCATTGTTTTCCAATTGTCGGTTATCTGAGGCGAAAGAACGAAAAAAAGCTTTCCAACACTTCGGTAATTCTGCGGATATAATACCTTTTGTTGCTTGACGCACATCTTTCAATCCAACACAACCATACGAACCATTGCGTGTGGTTTGTGTGTATGTGTGTGCAAGTGCGTATGTGTGTTTGTGTGTTTGTGTGTGTGTCTGCGCGCGTCTGTGAGCGTTTGAAAAGTTTCCTGTTATAGCCAGGACTTCAACCCAATATCAATCCATTCTCAACCCGTTGTCAACTCATCTTCACTCAACCCATGAAAACAAAAAAAAATGAGAAAAACGAAAACAAAGAAATTAAGAAAAATGAAAAAGAAGTCAAAAATTTGGAAGATTAAATGAACAAAACGAAGATGGAAGAAATATTTTTCTGATGCTAAAGTCTATTAATTTTCTGATGTTTTTGGTTCTTTTTGTGATGCGCAGAAATTGCGTAGACTCATATCTTGCGACGTTTTAATTGTGTTTTTCCTGCAGCATAGACAGAATAGTTATCTTTTAAGAACTTGAAAGTTTTTGTTGCAATAACTTGCTAGGCGGCATTCACCAAATGTTTAAATTGTGTGTCGAATGTCTAAATTGAAAAAATCTTGTAAGTCTATTGGTTAACTTGAAAGCAACTTGCAAGTCGAATGAGTGACTTGTAAGAACTTAAATTTTTTGGAAGAAAAACTTGCAAGGCGATGCATCGCCTTGTATGAACTTGCAAGAAACTTGGAAGTTTTGTTAAATTAACCATTTGGTCTAGACCAGGCATGTGACTAAAAACTGTACCCTAATTCTTTTCATAGGTCTAGCCAAATTTTTTAACGAAAAAACCTATTTCAACTGTATTTTTAGGTGTCTCATATAAATATTAATTTTCTTGTTAATGGTAAAATATACAGTTGTTAAAACAAACGAGCAGAAGTTGTGTGTACTGGACAGGAGCTGTTTCGACATTTGTCATGCTGAGACTCCAAAAGAAAAGAAATGTCGTCTCTTGTTCCTCTTTTGTCATTGTTGTCCAATTGTGGTTATCTGAGCCGAAAATACGAAAGAATAGCTTTCCAACACTTCGGCAACTCTAGAAAACTCAGTTGACTTCAGTTGTTCATAGATCACTTCCATTTTTGACCCTGGATCGTTGCTTATGTTCTCTTTCACCCTAAAGAAACAAATATAACTAATAAACAAATAACAATTAAACGAACGAAGACAGGTAACAAAATTTAAAAAAAAATTAACCCAAAGAGTTGAGAAATCAATCAATATGGACTATAAATACACGGTCCATACAAAAATTCTTAGAATACAACAAAAGTTCTTTCATACAATTTATCGGTCCTTTATGGTTTTTGGATGAGTAGAGACATGAACTGGGGACGGGATCCATTCCAACAATCTTGTTTGGGGTGACCTCTCAATGTTGATAAGGACATTTATGGGTGAAAGAATTGAGCGTTTTGCAATGCATTCTTTTCAATTAGAGAATTTGATTGCTTTTTTATTACAATTCAAAGAATTTGAACTGCTTTCGGGTGTTGTCTTTTTAAAGGCTCAAAGAGGAGTTTGGTGATCCATTTTTCATTTTTAATCGTTCCAGTTTTTCTGAAACAGGATGTAAAAGTCAATGACGCATGTCGCGTTGACCGCCTTAGGACTACTCAGAAAATCATTTTTGCTTATTTGAATTAATAAAGAATACAAACGTTTAAGATAAATAAATCAGTTCTCAGTTGTATATAGTTTTGTGTTCAATTGCGACTGCTTTTTTTTATACTTTTTGATTCGTCGCTTCCTTCTCTTAACCATTGAAGCTCTGTTTCGGGCGACGATCCATAACACTACATAGATGATCTCTAAGGGATCGGGCATCAATGATGCAATGATGATAACGCACGTGCAAAAACTGTGATTGCTTTTGTTGATAAAAAGGAAGAGCAAAGAGAAGAGAGAATTATGGCTTTGTTCATACCGAATTTTGAAAGAGAGCGTAAATTGTAAGTGTCAAAAAAATTTACGCACAGCGAGCAAAATTTCTCTGATCACGTATGGCCTTTTCCAAAGCATTTGTTAAAATTTAAGCTCTTTTCTCAATTAAAAATGACTGCTCCATCCATCTAAATAAGTAAAAATGATATTGGAAGCATTTTGGAACATCTGAAGCAAACTATTTTTCTTTGAATTCAATTTTAATATTTTTTTTCATAACATTGCAATATTGGTTTTTTCTTTAGCAGTTTGTGTTGTTCTTCCAATTTTTATAGAATTTGGGGAGTTCTGTGATTCAAGTCAATTTTTCCAGCTGTTGCGACTGCTATATCAATCAATAGAAGCTATTTATGAATTTTTTTGTATAAGATATTTCAGTCTTTAAAAGCATATTTAGTTAGATTTTTGTCGGTTTTTAAGTTTTTTTAAAACTTTTTCTTATGATTTTGCGCTTCTCGCTAAAAATTTTCTTTGTCATAGAATCGTTTTGAAAGTGTTATCCCTAAAAGATGTCAGTGAATGTTAAACAGGTCACGTTTCACTGAAATCTGTAATATAAATTTCTAATTTTTTCAGGTTTTTTTATTCTAAGCATTTTTTTTGCTATTTAATATACTACTACCGGATGTTGGGTGTATGAATACTTGCGCCGAAAAACTAGCCAATGTTTTATCTCGAAACACTGGTTCCTTGCCTCGGTTTTCTCCTTATGAAATATTTTTCTCGGTTTTTTTTAATTCATTTGGTAGTTGTTTATTGAAAGGTTATTAATAGTTTGACTTGATATTTTGCCAATAGTTGTTTTTAAGTTGCTACTTGCACAAAGATTATGATCAGATGCTTTATTAGTTTTTTAGATGCTTATCCATTGTTAATTTTCCTTTTAATGTTTCAAAAAGATTAAAATGATTCAGTAGGTGGTTCATTATGCCAGTTAAGGTAGTCAATTATTTTTTACTTCGAGCCATTTCTGGTTTTTTCCAGCTGCGCTTTTTTAATACCTGTTCTCACATTTATTATTTTTCGTATGAAAATACCTGTTCGTACGTTTATATTTTTCGTATGAAAAAAATGCCATTCGATTCTTTGCAAGTGAAGGCCTGTCTAAACCACGAATTTGCAAATTTTCTGGAATGTTGACTTCGACAGTTATATTGTTGTTATGTAAGAATAGTTGATGACAATGTATATATACAGTTGTTGCACTATTAAATCGAGATTTCTTGTGGGACTTAATTGAAAATTTGAAGTTTAGTTAGATGTAATGGTGGCTAAACATTTAGATGGATAGAAAAACATGTTATGAGTCAAATCAGCCAAATTAAATTTAGGATTCGAAGTAAAAAAAATTCCGATTTGGCTGGAGAAGGTTTTGAATTGAAGTATTAGGATCACTCAGGCCTACAATTTTGCAACTTAAGCAAAGCGCTGGTAAATTGGTTTGACATAAAGCGGCAGAAGTAACGACTGAGAGGCTGTAAACAACGTCTGCGCAGGTACTGCCAGCCGGAAGCTTAACTGTCTGGTCAGTCATATTTCTATATCACCTCATGCCGTCATTAAAGAAAATATATAATATAATAAGAAATAGTGCAGCTGGGAACAGGTCGCTGTTGCATAATGCTATTCCGCTGCGATTACGCGGGAACCACAAAACTCTTGAAAATTTAATTCTGGACAATGTAGAACTGATCTCTGATCTTTTTCGTGATTGGCTAACCTGGTACATTAAAACAAGTAGCTAATTCGCTACATTTGTATAAACATAATATTTGCCCATCACTTTTATCGGGCAACAAAAAAAGAGGGAACAGAAACACCAATTGAGTACTAAATTTGAATATTTAATACCAAAAACGTTTTTAATTGAGATATTTTTAAGGATTTCTAAAGCAGTGCACAGCCCTCCAATAAACTATTTTATGAAGCTTCTTTCTATGGAGTCTTTTTTGACCGCGCGAAAGTCTGAACATAGGTGTTTTTGAACGCACGAACTCACGAATTTTGGCCTGCAACGCACGAAAGCCTGGTCATGTTATTTAGGACGCACTAAAGTCTGGACATCGGGTCTTTTGAACGCACGAAGAACCCACAAATATTTTTGAACGCACGAAAGTCTGGACATTAGTAAGTTCCGTCAGGGGTGGTCTGGGCATATAGATTTTTGGTCTCGGACCTCAACCTGGGAGGTATCGGTAAAACTTAGGTGTTAACTGCTAAAATGGAGTCTAGAAAGTTGTTACAAAACTGTCAACAAAAGAATACGGATTTTTTAAAACTCAATTGGTCGCGTTGAAACATTTGCCTTGAGCAGACACATCAAACATATATTCAAATAGGACTTCTTGAGCAAAACGTGTCTTTGACTCCAAAAAGTATCCCAAATTTCACTTTCCCCATTTTTGTTAAATTGATCGAGCTGATATATTCTATGTAAGTTTTTGTACGAAAAAGTTTTTTTAAAGAAGTTTGAAAGGATCATTGACAGAGATGCTTCAAATATGTACTTCAAGAAAATTTTTAATGTTGAACTGATTTAGCTTGTCAAAAAGCTGCTTTTATTGTATATTTAATAAGTTTTTAAGATTCATTGCGTATCATAGCAATCTGAACGACAAAACAATTTGAAATCAAGTCTTTGACAGTCCTTTTAACTCGTTAAGAATTAAAGACGAAAGAGTTATAAAACAGCTTCTTCCAAGATCGACAGAAACTTTTGTTGTTCCATAGATCCTTTGTCTCTTTTTTAAATAATATCCAACACTTTTTTTAGTAAATCCTTAATTTAAGAAGATGTGTTAATAGTCAAAGCAAAAATCACTACAAAAAACTCAATTTTAGAAAATTTTTATCAGTTCTGCTCAGTATTCTTTTGTTGTCAAAATCCTGTTCGCTCAACAAAAATCAAATGACCTTTTCTTGATTTTTTATTTTTTGGGATTTAGTTAAAAAAATTTTGTCGCCGCTAAATTATCGTTTTTACTTGAGCAAATCCAGCACATTTTGAAAAAAACCAATAAAATCCAATACGTTTTTATTGTTCATTGATGATGCTTAGTGTTGACCTTCTTTCTTATTGGAGGCTGGAGCCTTCAGGAATGTTGAATGATTTTGGAGAAAACTTCTGAAATAACTAAACTGTTTTTTGCATACTTTCCGGACGAGCAGAAGTTTTTTGTTGTTTTCCAGAAAGCTCAGTAATAATTTACTCACCCAAAGCAGAAAAAGTCAGCTGATTTAATTAAGGCGAAAATTAAGCACTTCTGCGAAAATTTGATTCTTCAATACTTTACTGTCAGAACTCAAGGCAGATATCGAATCCTTAATTATCCAAGACAGCTGATTGAAAGTAAAACTTCGATATTCTGTCTAATAGATTTTGTAGATTTTTATATTGTTTAAATAATGAGAAGACAAGAAGCAATTTATCTGGTTGTGCTGAAAAATATTTCGGCCCACCCCTGCTAGACTGTAGCTATAATGCGAACATTTCATAATACAATAAGCTTGAAATCTTTTATCTATAGAAAGAAACTTCAGAAGAGATTTTTTGTATTAATTTTGACATTACAAATTTGTTTTTTTTGTGAATTATTTTCAATGAATAAAACAATGAGATCCTTTTCAGCATTTTTAGGCACTTAGAAACTGATACAGCATTGTTGGCTTGATAGGCAGCACTCACATGAGTTTGTTTTAAATTATCAAAAAACTATCAGTTTCCGAGAAAAATCTGCGAGAAATTGACAAAACGTCCTTTTTGTTGCTGTTCAACAAATTCTGCAATACGATAAACAATTTTTGTGGAATTTACTTTAGGTGACAAAACTTTCCTTCAATAAAAAATTTGTATTTGTGATTAATTCCAATTTGAGCTTCGAATTTCCGCTAGAATCAAAAAAATATTTCAATTAAGGAACTAACAATTGTTTTGGTGGTTATTTGGATCTTCGACGCGAAAAATTGGAATTGAGGGATCCAGAAGAACATTATAGCGTGTTGTCTATATTATCAACAGTACTTAAGTATCCCAACAAAATAAAAAAAAAGAGTATCAGTTTCTGCCTTTATAAGCTGTAATAACTTTTTTCAAATGTTAAATTAAATGTCAAATTTTTGTATAATGAAACTGCATAATTTAATGCAAAACGTGAGATTCTTTCCGACGGTAAAACTTGTAATGGATTTCAACACGTTATCAATGCATAGAGACATGTAGGATATTTAATTTTTAATCCATCTAACAATAATATGCTACAAAACGCATAGTAAAGGTGATGGTCTGCATTTTCTGGATTTGCCAAATTTTCAGATATTTGTTTTCATCAGTCTCTAAATAATGAAAAAATGCACCGCTTACCAGTTTTCTTGATCAAATATCGCATCTTGATTTGACTGCAAAAACTGATCTGACTCTTATTTACTGAAAACTCTACCTTCGTTCACTTAACTTTATTCCTGATTTCAATTCAGTCCAACTTAACTGTTCCTCAAAAATCAGTTATATCATTTGTTTGTATCAAAGCTTGTTTCTTGCAAAACTAGTTTTTTAAAATTGTGTTTGTAAGCAATCACAAGCCTGATAAAATATTTTTTCAAAAAAACTTGAAGAACTGTTTTAGTTTCCTGAAAAAATAAAAACGCAGGAAATCAAAAGCAATCAGAAGGAACTGAATAATGAAACAGGTTAAAAATTTTTGTGATTACAACTCTATGCCAACCAAAACAAAGAAAAAAAACATTTCGTAATTTTTGAGCCAGAAGTCATTCAAAAGAAAGAAAAATTGCAACTTTCGAGATGATGTTTATAGAAAAAAAATCCCTCGACGACCTTTTATATTTACACATGTACACAACATTTTTATATTGTATTCATTTCAAGTATAGATATTTTTGGGTGACGCCTTTGATGAAATGCCTCAGCAGTTGTACATTTTAATTTAAAAAAACTGCTTGGTGAAAATATTGATTGAGGGGGGTGCCAGTCACCCAGTAATTAAAGATTGATTTTGTTTTGCAACTTCAGCAATGGTCTATATTTCTAGGCGTGAAACTTTCCAAAGCAAAGCAAAATGTTGGCGACTTTTCCTGCGTTCAACGTTTTGCAAATTTTGAACTGACGTGAGTTGAGGTTTTCCTCGTTAAAAGCGTCCAGTTGAGTGAGAGCTCTAATGAAAGTGTTCAGTCGAACATGCATTCATTTCAACAAATTTTAGTGCGCTCCAGGGTTAGATTGTCCAGACTATCGTGCGTTCAAAGATATCTATGTCCAGACTATCGTGGGTTCAAAATTGCCTTTGTCCAGATTATCGTGCGTTCAAAATTGCCTATGTCCAGACTATCGTGCGTGCAAAATTGCCTATGTCCAGACTATCGTGGGTTCAAAATTGCCTATGTCCAGACTATCGTGGGTTCAAAATTGCCTTTGTCCAGATTATCGTGCGTTCAAAATTGCCTATGTCCAGACTATCGTGCGTGCAAAATTGCCTATGTCCAGACTATCGTGGGTTCAAAATTGCCTATGTCCAGACTATCGTGGGTTCAAAATTGCCTTTGTCCAGATTATCGTGCGTTCAAAATTGCCTATGTCCAGACTTTCGCGCGTTCATTCGTGTTTCCAGACCGAGTGATTTTGAACGCACGACACCCCCCTTGTGCGTTCATTTCGGT
This sequence comes from Convolutriloba macropyga, assembly GCF_964194025.1. Taxonomy (NCBI): domain Eukaryota; kingdom Metazoa; phylum Xenacoelomorpha; order Acoela; family Convolutidae; genus Convolutriloba; species Convolutriloba macropyga. The sequence continues at coordinate 6,423,106 of NC_134470.1, forward strand.
CTGGACATATCAACTTTCGGTCTGGGACCTCAGCCTGGGTAATAGGTAAGAAAAAATTAGCCGTGAATCAACAATTCGCCCGTAACTAATTTAAACATAATGTCAAATTTGCCTTTAATTGTAATTTAGTTTGCTAACTTTGTGAAATAAGGCATTATTAAAAAAAAAAATCTTCTAACCATCATTCTATATAACTTAGATAAGACATGACAATTTAAAATGCAAGTAACCGTTTGATATCTAAGGGGTCTGTGAACGGGAAGTTGGGAAGTTGGAACATTTTGTTAAATTTTTTTTTCCGGGAAGTGTTAGTTTGTTACTTTTTTGTATTTTTGATTTTTCCTGATTAAAAATCCTTGAAGACTGCTTTTTTAACACAAGAAATTAGGACAATGAAGAAGAGATTTTGCAATTAAAGTTTATATGGATCTTTCAGTTTCCGAAAGCTTAAAGTCGCTAAATTGGAAACCAGAAGTCGCTAAATTCATTTTGCTTTGCCTACCCATTCAAAGAATCAATAAGTTTTCCACAATGATAAAATTCATTTCTGACTAGCAAAGCAGCTTAGAGACTCTTTGCAGTTTAGTTTTTTTGTCTAAGGTAAATAAATATAGCATTTGAACTTTTATACTTTTTGCACAGTAAATCTAAAAAATTGGCCCAATTGTACCAATTGCAACAAGCATTTGTCCCCTTTTCTACGAGATTCTGAATAAAGTTTCTGAAAAATTCTCCTGCGGTGTTATGCAATAAGCTGTGCTCACTTGTTGTTTAAGCAATACAAGACTGTCATAATTTGAATTGGTAATAGAAACGTTAATTATCCAACGCATTTTCTAGAAAATGAAGATTTGACTCTGAATATCAAGCAAAAATTTTTTTTACTAAATAGAAGGTAACGAGAAACTAAAATCATGAGATATTTGTAAAGAATATCAACCTAATTTTTCTTTTGATTTTTTCTGGCTAACTTGGAATTTTTTGCATTGAGACTATGTACGCGGACGTTCAGACAAGAATAAATTGTGTTACGACACTATTCTATTAAAATGAAAACGTTTCTATAAAAGAATCAGTTTAAAAAATTATCAAAACCAAAAGAAAATTCGACGATTTTTCTTGTCATATATTTTTTAAAACGATCAAACTCGGATTTGGACGTCACAATTCAAATCTGAGAAATGCCAAGTCTAAAAAAAATTACGTGATCATGGTATTGAATCAGTAAGAATTCTAAACTCTTAATAAGATTTGCCCAATTCTAAAATTGAGTTGGGTTTAAGTCAGGTTTAATAGTCCAAGACTGCTGTCGTTGAAAAAACTTTGTCTATTTTAAGTTTTTGTCTTTTTTGGTGATCATTGAAATATCAAAAAATTACACTATAACAATGGACCCAATTGTAAGGCATTTGATCCTTTTTCTGCAAGATGTTCAATGGAGTATCTGAAATAAAAAATAAAAATTTTTAGAAAATTTCTCACTTGGAATTATGCTGCAGTCTATAAGCAAATTCACTCTCCCAAAGTAGATCAAATACAAGCGAATAATTCTCAACCGCCAATTAAGCACTTCACGGTAAAGCTGTTTAATCAATATATGGCTGTCATATTTTGAGATGGAAATCGAAACGTTAATTATCCAAAATTACTTTTCTTTGAAGTTCAAGTTTTTACTTTCCATCTAATGGGATTGAGCAAATTTTCATTTTACTATGGATAATGATAACTTTTATTCGTGTGGAAACTGTGATGACTTTAATTTGGGCTAAAATGTATTGAAAAACTCAGAAAACGAAATTTATAATATTTTGCTTAGATCATAAAAATATTTCCATAAATGAACCACTGAAAACAAAATACCAGAACCAAAAGAGTACACGACGATTTTTCAAGCCAACCTTTTTGAGAAAAGTGGTCAAAACTTGGATTCCCAGATCTCGGCAAAGACTTGGTAAAAGAAATGACGTGATCATAGTTCTGAATCAGTTATGATTTGAGGGTTGTAATAAAATTTGCCGAAGCTGCTAAAATTGACTTGACTTTACGTCAGGTTATCCTAATTTTAATTGATTACTTAGTACTCAAGGAAATTTGGGAACTCGCTAAAAACTGAAAAAGTGAAGCAAGATATGTGTTCACCAAACTCGATGACAACAATTGTAAAAGTTCAATATCCTGATTAAAAAGTTCTAGGCAACGTTTGCTATCCTTAAGATAAATCATTGCAGTATGAAATCCAAAACAACGTCTCTGATATCAAAATAATTTGAACGTCAATCATGGATGGATTCACTTTTTTCCAAGGGTTTGGAAGCTGATTGTTATATAAATCGAAAATTTTCAAGTGTTCTTTTTTGAAAAGAAAAGCTTTTGATTATTGAGAAGAAGTTGGGCAACTAATAACTGTTGTCTGATAATCGCTAATATTGGGGCTCATTTCGTCCATGAAAAATTTATTTCATATCGCATAGGCTTTCTCTCGTATGTTTATATCTTATAACGCACATGCAAAAATGATGATCTGACCTCACTAATTGACAGCAACGAAAGATGATGAACATAGCAAAAAAAATATTAAAACACTTTGTCTGCTTCATTTTTTTTGTCTTTTCTGTGAATTTTAAACCTTCTACATAATAAACTATCTATAAAAATGGACCCAATTGTAAGGCATTAGACACTTTTCCTGCAATATGTTCAAAAGAATATCTGAAATCTTTAACAAAATATTTTAGGAAATTCCTCATTCGGAGTTATGCAACAAGCTATGCGAAAATTTTCTCTCCCAAAGCTTATCAAATACAGGTTAATTATTTTAAACCACCAATTAAGCATTTCACGGAAAAGTTGTTCAGTCAATAAGTAACTGTCAAAATTTTAGATAGAAATAGAAACGTTGATTATCAAATACTTTTGTTTGAAGTTGAAATTTTTTATTTTTTTTTGCTAATGAGGTTGAGCAAAATATTTATGCGACTATTGAGAAAGTATTCATAATCTTAATTCGCGAGAAAACTGTGAACAAATACCAACTTATTTTTTCCCTTCATTTATGGCTACATTGTATTGAGAAACCCAGAAAAAAATTTATAATATTTTGCTCATATCATTCTACCCTTTTAATAATATTCCCTTAAAAAAACCCTAAAAACAAAATACCAGAAACAAAAGAATACAGGACATTTTTTCAAGCCATTTGATATCCGATAGACGTTCTCTCGTAAGATGATATCTTGAAACGCAAATGCAAAAATGATGATCTCACCTCACTAATCGACAGCAATGAAAGAGGATGAACACTACAAATAATTTGCGATTTTGACTCAGAACGTAAACAAAGAAATAATTTGCGATTTTGACTCAGAACGTAAACAAAGTTGCAAGAATTATTTTTCATCAGAGACAGAGAGTGAATAATCAAGCAGTAGTCTTCAATTATTTTGAAAGAGAAATGAATTAGTTTAAATTTTAAAAAAAATCTTTCTAACACAGATAAAATTTAGCTGAAATCTGCTTCGCTTGCGTCTCTCCTAGCTTTGTAGTTCATATTACCTGAAGCCCCCAAGATCTCGGTCTAATTTTTCTTATCGGTTTACCGTCTGATCACTCCACTTCTAAGAGAATGAAGCATCAAAATTTGTACTTAATGTCTCTCTGCTGTTTTTTTTAAATCCAAAGTAATTGGATTGTAGTGGTGTGCTGTTTTCGTTCGCACTTTTTTTCGTTCACACTTTTTTGTTTTTTTTTCACGTCAGTGAGATGTCAAATTAGAGTGGTGATTTTTAGTTAAGCTGAAGTAGCAAAAAAGTGAAAATCGGGAAAATTTGATATGTGATTTCATCAAACTAATTTTAACGTGCAGTAAGAAATCCAAGTTTGAACAATTTTTGGGTTTTTGAGAGGGCAACCTTTGCGTCAGATTGATTACTGTTTTCAGCGTTTCTTCTCTTCAGTGTATTTAATGTGGTTAAACTGTGATCTAATTGTGCCTATTAGTAGTTGCTTGAAATCAACAACTGGCCTCTAAGAGATTTAATGACTTTGGCGCTATTTGTTGTCAAAAATTTAGTGAGTACCCATTTCTTTTTTTGTTATTGCTGTTCTCTTATCACTAAGTGACTTCAATGACACATTTGATTGGTTGCCAATGAGAGGTAGTTGATTCTACATAATGCCTCAGGTTATTAGCTAGTGGTATACATGACTTTGACGAGTACTTTTCTCGTAAAACTTAAGTGAATTTTTGAGATTTATAAGTTTTTATTGCTGTTTTCTGTCTTATCAATTAATCCCATAATGACAAGTCTCTTTGATTTAATGAGAAAGAAAGATTAGTGAATCTAATTATATTTAGGAGTTCATCGAACTTGTCTCTTTGGTTCGGACAATTTCTTTTGTTAATTATTTTATTTTGTTCTCCAAATTGATTTTTTTAGTCTTTATCATTTTTGCTTTTCTTATGATTTTATCGCTTGGTCTCAAGTATATGTTCTTATAGGCCTTCCAGTGCGGAAGTTTCCACTGGCCTTCCAGCGAAATTTATCCAAGAATTTGTGAATCTTGTTTTCGTTTTTTCTTTGTCATTAGAACCGATAAAAATCTACGCTATGCTATGGCTTCTTGATTTTTTTGCTATAATTAACTGTTTATTTTGTTTAATGGTTATTTTGATTATTATATTTATTTTGTTTATTGGAATGTTTCTTTTCATGGGTAAGGGTTTTGACCTTTAGTTAGTTATTTGCTTTTCCTAATTTGACGCCAATGATATTCATTTTTTTTAACAAAATGGATTTCGCCAAATTGTTTGATCTCTACCACTTTCTCTGTTGTCATTGATTCGCACAGTGTTCTGAAATTTTGCACTCATTTTGAGGATGCACGGAGTCAATTTTTCAAAAAGTGTTCTAAAGACACCCGATTTCGGAAACAGAAGTTTTTCAATGGGTTTTTCGAAATTTTGATCAATTTAGCACTTATAATTTTATTGGCTTTCTACTTATTGCTTACGTTAATGTTGCAGTAAAAACATTTACCGTCAATTTATTAGTTATTTTGTTTCTTGGGATTGTAGTTTAGGACTAGTTCAGCTATGTTTTTTCATTTGGGAAGCACAATATGATATATGAATTTGCATTTCAACCAAACTGTAAGAAGAACATCCAAAGAAGAGTACATTACTGGTTATTTATCAAAGGCTATTAAGATACTAGCAACTTTACTTGGCTTGGAAAAACTGCCGAAAAATATAATAAGTGAAAATGATGTCAAGTTTAAATTGAACACGTCATTGGGTAATTTTTTCTTAGAAAAGTGACATATATTTTCATTAGGCAAAATAAATTCTCATGAAAAGTGAAAAAATCCTCCTTCAAAAAACCCAAAAAAACATCACTATGAATCCAAACTAATTTGCTGCCTTGAGTTAATCCTAGTATCTTCTGCATATTTTGAAGCACACAAACTAAGATAAATGAAAAATTGCTCATTTATTGTTATTAATCCTGTAATTTACTTTAAAAAAACTTTAAGAGAGTGAATGTAAGGACTTAGATGCAACAGTTTTTCTGTTCATTCCAAAAACAGTGAAGTTACTTTTGCTAAAATCAAATGGCTAATTTCAGTATCTTAGAACGAATTTGTTTTAAATTATTTGATAGCTTTGCAAAGAAGCTAGAAATTTGAAATTGTCATTTTTTTCCAATTCTTACTGAAGCCAAAGATTTGAATTGTAAATTTAATATTGCTGTCGCTTTATTGAATTACATCAGTATCCACAGATGCTGGAGAACAGGATAAAGATAAGTGAATATAAGGAATGTTTACGAGATGGAAAAGTTTAGAATACTGCACAATTTAGAGAATTAGATGAGAACTGTTCGACATACTATGGCCACGCCTCAAGAATTTCTCCTGATAGCAGATTCCAGTATGTTGAACTGAGCTGCTTTAACCCAAATTACAGTGCAGAGGTTCTCTCTCTCTCCGTCTTCCCCAATGACCTGTTTTAGGTCCGCTTCATCCCTTTTTTTTGATAAATGAATAATCTTGTGCGTGCTTAAATTCAAAACTTGTTCTCTTTCGGATCTAAATGTGCCAACTAGAGGCAAACAATGTCTATTGCTGAACTCAGAGAGATGAATGCCTATTGTGGGTCAGGACTTCATATAAAGTTCATGAAGTGAGAAGTTTTCATATCAGGTTGCCGATATAAGAGAAGGAGAAGAGTAAATATGGCCCTTTTAACTGGTATTTGATCCATACTCAACAAATTCTCTGGTTCAAAGCTTTGTATTCTGACTTTTAATTCCGTAAACATATGCAAATTTTAGGCCAGTCTTTCACAAATCCAGTAAGAAAAAATACTGTGAAATTTTGCTGAAAAATTTGAACAATCTAAAAAAAGTCACAATGTTGTTGACGAGGCTGCAAAATTCCGCCGAGTTTCTCTCGACACACTTTGTGATATCAATAGCAAGAAAAAAACACCGAGCTTTCTGCTATATTTGTCCCGATAACTAATACAACCGGTGTCATCGTAGCTGGAAATGAATTAACGGATTAAGATAATAAATAACTGCCAGAGTTCTAAATAGATCAGAATTTTATAAGTATACATATCAGAGCGCTCACCCGGAGCTATGCTTTCGTGCAGTATGCTATCAAAATATTTTTAATTTTTTCTTCTAATTTTTTCTAAGAAATAGAAAAAAATTTGAAAAAATAGAAAAAATTAACGGATTAAGGTTTAAAAATTAACTGCCAGAGTTCTAAATAGATTGGAATTTTATAAGTAAACATATCGGAGCGCTCACCTGCAGCATTGCTTTCGTGCAGTATGCTATCAAAATATTTTTTAATTTTTTTTCTAATTTTTTTCTAAAGGTACGCTGATTTAATGAGATTACGATAAGGGCCTCAATTGAAGACGAACAGAAACTGTAGATTTTCTCAAAAAACACTCCAATCATACAACCCATTTGCTTGTGCAATAACACTTCCTCTGATGAGACTATCCTCTTGATAGAAGTCCGCCCTTGGATCATCTCACTTTCTTATACATGTTAATTATGCAAAATAGTACTCAACTTAATTTGATTAAGGTCCCTAATTTTAAATTGACTACTCGGAGGTTGGTGGCAGAGCAAATCAGTCTAAAGGCATTCTCTGTTCATGTCCCAATTTACACTGGACAGTCTTGATTTTTGCGCAAAATTTACTGCATAAAAATAATACGTTCAGTTTAAATCTCGCCTACAAGGTTTGCTTTATATGCGAATCCAACTCCCGCGTGGGTACTTGTAAATTTTAATTTGCGTACCAAGAAGACGTAATCACTAAGCTAGATGCGCTTTGTGGTAATTGCTTTCACACTAGCTTATATATAAACATGTGAATACTACTATAGTAATTACCAATTATAGGCTGCAATTATGTGACATTACTCTGCTGAGACTAATCTTTGGGGTATGAGTAATTTTCAGAATATACAGGATAAGTTAAGTCTGGGCAAATTCTATGACCTCAAAATAATCATAATGAAGAAAAATTGCACATAAAGGAAATTTAAAAATTTTTGAGACGCAATGTTTCGGAACTGAATTAAGTTTTTACGCTTCAAATGTGCTGGTTCAGCGCTGAAATGCTCTGAGACTCAAGTCCGGGTGAGTACATCTTTTTGAAGTAAGGGTTAACCTAATTAACGAATTTATCAGCACATTTTATTTGTGGATGTAAACGTATTCTTGTTTTGGAAGCAACAAAAATAATTGTTAAACTTTGAAAGTTTTAAACTGTTATAGAATAACGAAATTATACATAATATTACTCAATCTTTGTTTGAATATTCATCTTGTATTTGAGTGAACAAAAACAGTGCTAATGGAAATTTGCAGTTGAATTGAAACGGTCTATAATCAGATTTTAAGGCCCTTCATGATTTAACTATTGTAACAACCCAACTGTGGTACTAGCTAACTACATATACTTCTAAAGAATTAGAGCTTAGAGGACTAGAACCTACTTTCTCCAGATCCACGGCCAGGCATGCTACCATTGCACCAAAGCTCTGCTGCAATATCAACTTTGTTAGCTTCATATAGCACAAGCTGGGTTATTACACTATATTCACAGAAATTGGTCCCTGATCAGACCTTTGTACTACCATAGTGCAGAATGCCCTGTTACCAGAATAATTTGCAGTCTTTCTACTTGGTTTGCCCTTTACCCTCCTCCGTGCACGACCCAAATGGTCTAATCAGAGGTGGCTTGATGTATAACACCTCACCCTTACAATAAAACACGAGAAATTTGGGGAGACAATTCAACCTGGGAATCAATGCCATCTACTTGAAGAGAAGATATCCCTCAAATTTCTGTTCACTGTAACTGCATGTGGCAAAATTTTTAGCGATTCTTATTTTTTTCATCGACAAAAGCTCACAATGATTTAAAGATATATATCAAATCGGCTTTTTTGTACATAAATTTTTTAAATACGTTTGAAACTGTTGGAGGCAAACATAGTTCTGCTTTTTCACCATATTTGGGCAGTTTTTTCACTCAGCTGGATCAAATAACAATAATCAGAGAACACGAATAATCAGGGTTTTGATAATAGCTGTGATTAAAACAATATTACAGCCAGATTTTCCACTTCTGGACCCGTATTTGAATGAACTTTTTTCCCAGAATTTTCCGAACCGTTGATTTCAATTAGGACCAGTTGATCTGGATCTGGACCAATCCGAGCATGACAAGTTTACCCGAAGCAGAAATAGTTTCATAATGTCTCATCGGATGTCTTGATAGAATGCACCATTTTCGGTCTGTACCTGTAGATCAATGATAACTGGAACACCCCCAGAACGAACCCAATCCCGTTTGGTACCTGAAACAAAACTGCTAACCCAGAGATAAACAAAGCATCTCGATTAAGGTCTTGGTAAAATTCGTCAAAGATGAGATATTTTCACGACTTGTCTTTTCACTGCTTTATTTATTGCTTCAAGTTTCATTCGCTTAATGAAGGAACTGGTTATAGTCAAAATTGGCTGCCCCGCCAGAATTATAAATCAGCTTTTAGTAAGTCGAGGTCTAAACCTGGACAGGGTTGAATAAGTGGAAATAGGTCGAGATTCGGATGAGGTTTTGATTCAATAATCAATCTAACAAAAAGGCTCTGAACCAAAATCTACAACATCTACCTAAATTTGCCAATTTGACACGGGTATGGTTAAGTAATGTCATGTTTTTATTTATTTACAGTAGAGCCTGCAAACTTTGGATGAATTCAAGTTACTAAGAAACGCTTTTTCAGTAGAGACATAAACTAACTCATAAAATGTCCAAACCTATTTAATTTCTTCGAAACTTTTTCTCAGGAGCATTTAATGATTCAACATTTTTTGGGTAAGCAACAATTCTTGCAGAAAAAAATAAAGTGCTGCTTCAATTGCCTATAAAATCGACCCCAAATGGTTTAGTTCTAAATAAACGAAGGCAGTCGCATATTTTTCTTCCAGGGCTAATTGACTCACTTCAATGGATGAATTCACCTTTTTTTGTAATAGAGTGCGCAGTTTTTGTGAATATCGCTCGGATGTCCCAAGGAAACTGCATAAAAAGTATGCTCTCATGACAACTTTACTCGGTACTCGAAATTAATATTTAATTGACGTATATTACATATGATGTCATGAAAAGAATTTCAGTTATATTTAGCACATGTTTATTACATGAAGATTAAACAGGTTGATGTCAACGATTAAAGCTAATCTGTCTAAGACGACCAAAGACAACTCAATTTTCAAACATACTATTTCCGACTATTTTTTTCTGATCTTTCAAGGCAATTAGCTGCTTTTATATCAGTCACTTTTTTTCCGCTGTAACAGTTGCCATCATCCAATATCATAATAGGGTGAGTAATATAATTGATTACAAAAATCCTCTTCTAAATCCACATTCAGTTAGCTGAGGGGTTTTAACGCAATTGGTTATCAGTTAGATTTCATATCAATTTTGTTAATTTGGAACCTTGATAAAATGTAAATCGAACAAAAAGAAAAGAGCGAGTATATATACCACGTAAAAGCAGTTTTTCGCTAAAAAATTTCTAGATGTTCATGCGGCATTTTTTTTTTCAACACCTTTAAATTAATCTCTCTGATAAAGTTGCCATCCAGCAAAATAAATTTTGACTAAACTTTTTGCCAATTTTTCAAGTTTGTAAGGCTTTTTGATGCTGGCTTTGCATTGTAATCTTGAGTGCAAAATCCCCCAATTCCATGAGCTCCAATAAGTCTAATTAGCATTCGCTTGATCTGAAACATTTCGATTGGTTTGTACATGCAGACTAGTTAAGAAAAAAAATTAACAGAACTAATTTTTTCCCATTAATGCCAATTTTCCGAACAAGGCAAAATACGACTCTGTGACAGAACGATAGAACGAGTCAGAGATCTTTAAACAGAACGAGGATAAAACTGCTCTGCACGAGTTCCAACGATAATTCTAAAGTGAAACACAAGTCTTGGGTTGGCTCATATACACTGATCATATCTTGTTTCAAGCCTTAAGACCTTCCAAGAGTTGTCCAAGTCTTGTCCAATGCTTTCTCAAGAATTGGCATTAACATTGGCATCAACAATTTTTGAAAGCATCAACATTTTTTTGACGAAATTCCGAATTGACCAAAAAAGTTTCGTAACATGCCATGATTTGATCCGGATTACACTACACGTACCCTGGAGTTGAAAGTGGATCGTTACTTTAATAAGTGTTCTCTGGGCGGCTTTCACCTTTTTTGTACATTTCAGCAGTGCAATAATTGGACAAATTGCGGACAAAATGCGTTTTTTTTAGTTAATTTGACTTTTCAGATGGGTCTGGGTTAGTTCATACTGTTGATATGTAGTATAGAACAAAGCGCACAATCGATATAAATTCATTAGTCGTATAAGCGTAGAATTTTGTTTTCACTTAGGCTTGCCAGTTGGGGACGGACTAGCTACCAAAACTATAACAAATTGAAAAACGGTTTGATGCCTCTTAGACTTCTATCGGAGAGCTCTGGTGTCCCCAAACTGCTCTTGTCGGCTGTTGAAAATGCAAGGCAAAATTTTGATTCGATTAATGTAATCCAATAACATCAAATGAGTAAACATGACACTTAAAAGATTACTGAAGGAATCAAGAATTCAGCAAGAGTTCACACTAAAAAAATGATTTACACTTTTGTCTTTGTAACCAAATTTGTCAAAATGACAGAAACTGTTCTATATCACCACAAAATCTCTCAATTAATCTGCCTGATCTGTTCGCGGATTTCCTGTGATCTCGTTCATTAAGTTGGCTCATCTATTACAATCTTTTTATTTTCACATCGTCTTTACAGTCAATACTTAAACTATGGCTCTGTTGTGGTAATGCTATGGTTCCAATCACTAGAAACCTATCAAGCAACAACTTACTTTAGTGGACAACAACAAAATAGTTTTTCCTTTTCGCATTTATGAAGTACACTTACGTAAAGTTTGGTGTGACTTCAAATGAACGATAAATGACCTCGACATCTTCTTTTACATTGTGGACTTCTGTTAAAGCTTTCAACAAAACTAAAAACAGTGTCAGCTTTTTGACGTTAAAGATAATCAATTGCACAGCCTCTCAAATTGAAAAATTAGCTTAATTGGAAGTTTAAAGCCCCCCTCAAAAAAAATGTTGCATGCGCTCAAATTCTAAGACAACCCAATTTTGTTCCACATATATCAGATTCACCCAATGGGGTTGAATTGTAAGCTAATAGACTTTTTAACACTTTGTGGGTAACCGATTTCTTGAAAATTCAAGTTCTATTGTTTTCAATTGCAACACTTGGTGATTAAAGTAAAATGTCCCAAATTCTGCAATAAGGCATCAATTTATGTCAGCAAGCTGTGAGAACATCAGAGCGCACGAAGCAATTAATCAAGGAGCAGCAAATCTAGCTGCAGTTTTCACAAGTCTGTGTCTTTGTTGAAGAGCGCTCAACGTTTTAGACTAATTTGTTTCCAAAAGTCTTAGGCTATCCGAATAACTTTGAGCGATATTTGAACTTATAACTGGCGGTAAACTGGTATTGGTTTTCCTCAAAAAGCAAGATAGTATTTGTAATATAGGATAAAAGCCAAGCTTCCTATTTCATTAGTTTAAAAATCTCTATGTACGATATAATTTATGTTTTTTGATTTACATGGTATGAGCAAATATTGTAGAGCAAACAAGAAGCAACCTGGAGTACTTTTGTAATAAACGTACACTAAATTTACTTGAAGCTATTTTACCACTTTTTAGTAATAAACCTCATTAGATCAGAACAATAATTTCCAGCACCAAGAGACCTTTAATTTTTAACATTCAATGACAAGCATAGTTTTCATTCCAAAACAGTTTTCAGTCACTTTCCTAGGGACGATTGAGTACAATTTGGAACTCAATTTCTCACAAATTTGTACAGGATCATTATAAGGAGTACTTTAGCCATAAAATTGAAAGATGTTATCCTCTGATTTAGGTTTTTTCCAGTTTGATTTAGATTTATAGACATTTATAGATTTATAGACAGAGTAAGCGTTTTGGTTTTTCTGCAAAAATGTTTCCTACCGAAATGTTTCATGCTATGATTCAACGATTAAATTTTCGTTGGAGAAAATTTTCAGGTGAATTGAATTAATCCGATTATTTTTGAGAATATCTCAAACATTTTGACTAATTTCTGATCATCTTGAATTGCTATCGATTTCCTGGCTGTTTTGACGATTTCCCGGCGAATTATTGCGTTTTTCAAGACGCGCCAAATCCTGGCCAAGGCTTGCTCAAGAGTTGTTTAGTCTTTTCCAAAAATTGACCTATAGATTTACAATTTGTTTGCTGTCAGAAAGAGGATTAGAGGTTTATAAGGTTTTGATCATCCGGGACATAGTAGATTAGTAGAAAAGCACTGTTATACAATTATACAACTTTGTGAATAAATCAAAAATGATTTTAAAAATGCAAGTGATAATTGAAATTGAGCATAAAAATGAACAAGGAGGATCGGTAATACCCAATCGCACATAAGGTTCCGGCCCCGCTCATCCACAATTTCGGCATAATTTTCTACCAAATGAGGAACAAATAGAAAACCCCCCAAAATTTCGAGCATTTTTCAAAAGAATTGGGGTATGAACAAAAAGATAGCCTTCAAAGCAAATAACCCAGTGAAGTAAGAAATGCCAGGCTTATGATTACTTAGATTTTTATAGGATGGCATTAAGACCTGTCATTATTGTTTTATTTTGTGCGGTTACAAAAAGAATAACAAATAGAGACCACAAATAAAAATTAAATTATAATTTGCAAGAAAACGCTGCCGAAGAGGTAAAGCCATATTTTGCACCTCAAAATAAGTTGGATTGCGCCTTCCTTGAATACCGATTAATGTGACTAGGTAACGAGAAGAGAAAAAAAGAAAAAAATGGCGAAAACAATTAATACTTTTGTTTTTTTTTCAAAAAGTATTTACAAAGTTATGAAAGCCAATAGCTATCAAATGAAATAACTAAATAGGTTTTTTATTAGTACAAAGGAAGCCCTTGAGACCTGTTATTATCTAGAATATGTCGAACATCTACAAAAACAACGTCAAACAAAAAATTAAAAACACGATTACGAATTCTTTAAAAACGTTAGATTTTGTGCTCCTGCGCCTTCCCTTGACTCTCAAAGGGTCATATGAGGCCTGCAATCAACAAGACTTGTTATCAAATAGACAATAAATGAACAAAATTGCGAAGTTAAAAGGTGTTTTTTTTATTTTTGAAAACAATTGTTTTCAAAGTCATGAAAGCCATCAGCTATCGACTACAATCAGAATACCGGTACATGTATTCTCCCAGAAAAATCAATGAAACCTGTCATTTTAAAGGAAAAATCATACGACTAAAAAGACAAAGTAAAAAACGACATTTAAAGACAAAAATAAAAAAAACTCTTTTAATTTCTTCGAGAAAGTGGTTGACGAAGCCGTTAAAACCATAATTTATACCTTTGATATGTTATTTAACTGCGTCTTTTTTGAACGAGAATGATTTGATATGTGATCTGTAAAACCGCAATAAAGATTAATTTTTGATCCAGTAGGAAGACGAAACATTCTCTTTTTGCTGACACTGAACTGCAAGTTGACCAAATCAAGAAAAAACTAGAGGCAAAGTTCAATAAGCCATTGTTTATTTAGTAAACAAATATAAAAAATAGTAAAAATGACCTTCGAAGTTTTCAAGTAATAAACTACATACAATAATATGGATTTGATTGAGAAACCAGTTGGACCTATATCCAGTGAGATTTGAATCATATTTGGATTGTAACTGTCCACGATTGGCTCAAAACTAGAACTGTTAATGCTTTTTGTTCATTAGGATTACTTATTTTTTTGACTATTATAGATACAAATAGTTCATTAGTTCAAAAACATTTGCTGCTTTTTCGATAATCAACGAGTAAAGTTATCAAAAAAACGGCAAATTTTTAATTACAGAGCACTGTCAATGGAAGTGGAAGTAACAAAGTGGAAGTTTAAAAGGATTGTTTTAGTGGTTTTTAGAGTTTAAAAAGACTGTGTTAGTGTGTACTTCCGTTAAATGTAATCAAAATGGACGAAAGAAGCTTATTTCGTGCTATTTCTGATGAAAAAGGCTGAACTTTGAAATATTTAGCCAAAATTTTCACCAAAAAAATAAATCAAAAGAGTCAACAATACTTTTTTTTACTTTAAAAAGAAAATCAACAACACTATTCTTAAACATTTTAAACAAATTTTAACAAAATTGAAGAAATTTTAGCCGAAAATTCCGGAAAATGTGAAAAAATTTAACGTGAATCGGTCTAATTTTCAGAAAAATTTAAACATCGATAATTCGCTCTAGAAAACGAAATTCAGGAAATTTTTTAAAATTCTATATTCTACGATGGACGGGCTTTTTAATGATTGCACTTATAACTCGCTACAATGAACATATCCATCGGTCAAAAAACAATTTCAAAAAAAACTCAAGAGGGGTCGGAACGATAATCTTCAAAGCCAAGGTTTCCTGAGGTTAAAACCAGTTAAAAACAAGTATATATCAGACTGTGTGGACGGTATTGAAGCAAGACCAACGGAAGTTTCAGGAGGATGTCTGTTACACACGTTTTAGTACCAGCAGAAGTAACAGATGAACGAAAACGTTACGAGAGTGTCAAGATAGAACGAGAATAGGATAGAATTGTAAAAAACCTATTGGAAAGAGAAATTTGGAAACTGCTTTGAAAGCGGAGTCCGAAACAGAATCGGAAAAAAGATTTGAATTGTTCGTGTATAGCTTTTGGTTGTTTTTATCTTTTTTTTCACCATTTTTGTAAAATAATTGTTGCTAGTTCAGTATATTTAGAGTCATTTTTGATGCAAAAGCCCTTGAGTTTTCAACTTGAGTCGAATAACGCGTATCTAGAAGTATTCGCTTTTCTCCATTTTTCGAATAGGATAATAAACGCTGCATATTTTTCCAGAATTATTTTTGTCTATGCATGATAAACGAGGGAATGGTGCTACTGTGATCCGGAATGAACGAAAAGTCCGAAAGTATCTAATAAATGAATTGGAACGTCAAAAAGGAAGTTTCCAGAAAAATTTCCAAACTCCAGGCACGTAATATTGCGTGATAAATAGTGGAAAACTTGACTGAGTTTTTTCAAACCTGTATAAATTATTCCTGCTTTATGGAAATTTTTGAGTTCTGAAAAACTAACTGAAACCCCAGAAATGGTTCAAACTAACTTGGGCTTGTTAAGGTGAAAAAAGTGCCAGAATACAAATCAACACATTTTATTTCTTACTGTAGGCTATAAGTTTTTCAATAGAAAACAAGGGAGGGCGATTTAACTGGCTTTGAGCTGAGAATTTTTTTTAAAAAAATGAATAAATAGCAGGGTAGTTGTTGTATCAAGATCTGTTTGACTCATCCGAACTGTGATCAAATAGAAAAGCTTCAGAACCCTTCAGACAGAATTATTGTTAGCTAAACTGTATCTTCAAATGTTGCCATCATATATTTAATCAAAATCTTTTTTGGACATTAAAAGCCTAAATAAAATTTACTATCTTACGAAATGGGTCAAATAACTATGATGGTCAGAAGGCAAACATGCAGAAACAACGAGTTTCAGAAAAAGTGAACTCGACAACAAATAATTACTCCTGTAGAGTTAATAAGAAATACTTAAAAATGAACGTTTTTTTTCTCACTATGAAAAAATTTGTTATCAGATTCTTCAATCAGTGTTACAACTTTCTGTTAATGTCTGCAATTTAATGCTTTATTGAAAAATTTTGGTGAAACTTTCAATTAATTAATAGTAATAAATTGTTTCGAGAGGTCAATAGAAAAAAATATCCTAATTATGTATATTTACATCGCGACAAAACCAATATCACTCTGGGAGATCACAATTAGGCCATGAAGGCCTGTTTTCAAGTTCACAAGCAGAGGAGAAATGACTATGATAGTCATGATAGTCTATGACTGCTGACAAGGAAAACAGGAAAATTACCGCTGTCAATAAAAATACAGAATTAAATAATTATTTTTAAACTTAGATAGTAACTATTCAATCTATCTGTATCAAAAGGAAATGAAGAAAATAAAAAAATGGCTGCATGCTCGAACAATTTTTCTGTAGAAACAGAACTCTAGATCCCCGTTTTGCCATCAAATTAATTCAAGTTTTCGGTCTCTGCGTCGTTTTTCTCTGATTTTTGTACAGTCTCATCAAAGTTGGATAAGGACTTCAAATCGGCCATGAAAGTAGCGTTTGGGTTTGCGGATGGACGAACGAGTTTCACTATCTCAATAGCCTCGTCCAAACTGAAGTTTTCGATCATCATCAGATATGCTATTGTCATGGTCGGAGAACGAGATATGCCTCCTGTGGCAGGATATTGTCTTTATTAAAACTATTTGTCAGGATATTTGTCTTAATGCTAAAGTCTTAAAAGTAACAAGTCGTCAGTGGGTCTGATGCTGTATATATTTCAAATCACCGAAAAATTGCGCTATGTTAAATTCTTATACTTTAAATTCCCTGGAAAAATTTATAGAGAACTTACATAAACCAAAAAGTCGATATTCTGTAAAAAATGCTGAGAAAGTTTTTGGAAATTATTCATCTGTGGATTTACATTACTTTTCGAAAACGTACATTTTGTCAAGTAAGTTTAACCAAACTTGTCCTAGATTTTTCCTGATCGCTGTCTAACTATGAATTTCACAGAAATTATAGGAAACCTAAATTCAATATTCAATCCAATTGAATTAAGCCCTAGCATTAATAATTATAAATTAAAAAGACTAACTAGCAAAATGATTGTTATCAATAAGATTGCTCTTGAGAACAAAAGTGATTTCTAAACTAATAATAATTAATAATAATTGTGGTTTCTGCGTAATCGCAGTGGAACAGCATTAGGCCTACAGTAGCCTGTTTTCAGCTGCCCTTTTTGTTATTATTCCCCACATTTCAGACTGTTCTTTTTATGAGCAGCATTGCTCTTTTTTTGGTGACTTTAGCCACTTTTTTTGCGTCTGAAACTTTCACGTGGTACCAGCATTGCAGCCAACATTGGTCAGGCTATTTTCAACCTGAAGCTATGGTTAAGTAAGAGCTCATCCTTACACAGACAGCTTCACGGAGGCAGGATATTGAACTCTCAATCACTGGAGTCTGAATCACATACCTTACCTCTCGGATATCACGCCACCTTACCTCTCGGCTATCTCGGCTATCACGCCGGCTATCAAACTAATTAGGATCTTTTCTGTTAGTACCCCCAGTAAAAAACAACAATCAATTGACCTCTATGTACAAATTTAACACAACAAAACAATTGTACTCTAATATTTGTCGCAATTGTTCAAAAACAGTCCAACAAACATTCATATTCCCGCAGATTACTCATTAAAATACATTTTAAACAGTGTTTTGGTACTTCAGCCACTGGTCGTTATATAATTTTTGCACCCTTTTATAGATAGCGAAAACTTATGGTTGTTTTCGCTTTCGTTTTTTATATAAGGGATGCAGATATCTTGGTTTATGTGAATAATTACCTTGCGCATTGCAAAGGCTAAAAAATAGGATTTATTTTGCCGCAAATAAATCTTTATCAACGGGTTTAGTTAAACTGTCGGATCAATTTCCACTAATTCCTTGCATTTTCCATCATTTTCAACCCAGATAAAATCTATTCATTAAGTAAGTCTTTGACAATATCCTGCCTTTGCACAAAATTAGTGCACATGGTCCCGTATGTGATATGAACACTTCTTGCTCGTTTCCATAATTGATGATCAAATTGGGCATCACTTTTTGGATCAAATTGCGGCTGCATTTCTGGCACTTTTCAGTCGAAGTTGTGTTCTCTGTAATTCATGATATGTTGTTAATTATATTTCTCTCTTATTTTTGATATATATGATTCTTAGTAACCATACAAACTCATATTCGACTTATATAAAATCTTGGCAATCATACTAAAATCATAAAAGAACTGATTGATGCTTTAAAATGGAGAACAATAGATCAAACCAACAAGTCTTACCATACTTTCAGCCAAAAAGAGAACCAACAACAAAACGATGCCCCTAATAACAAAAAGCATTTTAGTAATCATACTAAGATTATTATTGATTTATTAGGAAACATAGTAAGATCATATATGATTTCTTAAATTTCAAATTAAGACCATTAATGATTTCTAATCACTCACAGAAAAATTATATGTGCTTATTCGACGTTAAACCTAAGGTATGTTTATCGTTTCTTTGTTTTAATACAACAATTATTTATGATTTCCTAATAATCATACAAAGTCATATATGAAAATATGGAAATCTTTTTAAGATTATACTAAGATATAGTCTATCATTTGTATGGTATCATATATGATCTTAGTATGATTACTAAGAAATGGCAACTCGGGAACATAAGAAACTTAAACTAGGCCAGAGACAGACTCAAAATGTAGAGAAATTACAGCCGTTGTAACAACCGATCAAAAGAAACATTTTAGTCATATCTTCCAGCTAAATAAGTTCAGAGTTTTTCTTTAGCTTTTCGTTGACTATTTCTATCTAAATGGCGTTGCCAATTTTTTTTTATATTTAACATTGCACTTTGAAATAATCTATTTGAGCTAATTTCTGTCAATTTAAAATGGTCGCTTTTTCGTCCTATGAATAGACCGAACAAAAAATGCAAGTCCCGACAAAGACGCGCAAGTCTAAATTCAAGTCTTGGCCAAGACTTGGTGAGTCTGAAAAACGTCGAAAATAGCCGGGAGAACATCAAAAACAGCCACAGAATGTCAAAATTAGGTTGCAAAGTGACATTTCAACTATCAGCAAAAGCATAGTTTTAAAATGTTGTTTAAGTTGGGCCAAAAGTTGGCTGAAACAGCTACAAAACGGCCCAGAAATACCCTAAAATTAGCCAAATTTGGAGCAAATAGACACCTGAGGTGCTAATTTACTGTTTGGTATGCCGCATCATCATTTTATAAATTCCCGGAAAATTAGCATTTTCTTTATTTGAAAAGTTGGCTTTGACTTGGGAATCAACTAGCAATTGTTATTGGCAAAGACTTCTCAGACCTGCAGGTTTGTGTTCTTTTCTAATTGACAGTATTTAAACGGTCATTTATAGCCATTAAACAGAAGCTCATTTGGTTGGCCATGCCTCGTGAACAACGTTCATGTATAAGCGCTCTGTTGGATTTGATATGAATATTTCATAACCGAAGTTCTCATAAGCGCTGGTTAAACGATGGAATATTCATTGTTTTAAAAAATCAATCTTTATTTACTGACCAATTTTTTGTTTTGGCTTTTTTTTTGTTTTGTTGTTTGAGTCATGTGAGCCAATCGGCACTTAGCATTTGAAATCTGTTTGCTTTATTGAAAAACGAGCACTTTTTATTTGCGCTTTTATGAAATTTTTCTTCAATACTAGCGTCTACCGCTACGAAAACAAAAACAAGTTACAAAGAATGAGGCCCGCACTTCCTACCGTCTTTTTGTACAGCACAATATAGAAAAAAATTAAATTACGTGTAAATATTTTCCACATGTCAATTAATTTCCTATTAATGGAAAATATTTCAAAAGAATATGATTATAGTTACGTTCTGTGGTAACGCATTTTCATAAATTTTTAATTCGTTTACGAAATAATCTTTTAAGATTAATTAAATGAGGTTAGAAACTGCAATTAATCCGCCGTACAGATCTATGTGGAATTTGCGTCCGTGAAGAAATTTTTGCGGCGGATAAAAGACTCTACTTTTCAACTTCGAGTTTTAAAGTGAAAAACATTGACTAAATTTTCCATCTAGGGAACCACCTCTTCATCTTCAGAGTTTGTAAAAGATTAATAAAATAATAAATTCGTACCGATATACATTGGTAATGTTTAAATGGCTATGTTTAGATAAACATTTGACCGGTACAAAATATCTGAATTTAATCCAAAGAATGTTGAAAGAAAATAAATTTGTACAACATATCCAGGGTTTCGAAACAAGATAAATTTCTTCCTTAGATTTATTTTTTATCTTCTAGAATTTATAAATTGGCTAGATTGTTTCCTACCAATTATTTATTTTTATAGGTTACAGGTCTGAAATAAAGAATCTATTCATCTTAGAAAATAAAAATTATCATTTTCTTGTTCATTTCTCGAAGAGAAATGTTCTTATGAAAGCAACGCTTTTTGTTATCTGTAGTACGTTCTCAATGACCAGAGCAATGATATTCATAAAACCAAGGCTCAGAAAACCAAATGAAAGTTTAAATTCATCAAGAAATTGTGACGATCTCTGTGTGTAGCGTGGATTGAGACAAAATAAATTGTTCGGTGCACTAAAATTCCCTCTCGCATTTTCAGCCAATTTTTGAGGTCAATTATGGGTTTTAGCCGGATTGAGCCATTCTCATCTCACAGTGTAGTGTTAACTTTTTTTGCAATTGCCTTTCAAAAATGTGATCTTGCAGTAAATGAAGTGATAAACACCAGCTAATAGAAAAATACTATGGGGAATACTCGGATCATAAGCTGACTCCTTTTGAAAAAATTATTGTGCACATCATTCTCCCCCAAAGAAAAACCTTTCAAAAATCAAAATAGTTTTGCTGACAATTTTTTTCGTCTAGATGTTGTTTGCTCAGTCAGGAAGGAATAACATTTTTGGTTGTTTCTCTCAGATTTTCCTCCGCACTTATCTGGATGCAATATTGCTCAATCTTTTTGTCGACATGCTTTTTGACACGGACTAATTTTTGCCAATCATTCAGTGCAAAGAGTTGTTTCTAATAAATTTTTACTAGTTTCGAATAAATCAGAAACTTTCTGTACGTTACCATAACTCAAAAGAGCATTGGTCCAACCAATTGGCGACTGTCGGGAAAAATCTTCCCATTTCTGGCAATGAAAATTTTTTCAAATTTTGAGAAAAAACGTTCAGTTTTTTTCAAGAATTAAATTGAGCATTCACTTGTTTTTGAAGTGATTAAACAAAGTTAAGCGTGCGTTTTCCTTTTTCATTTGATAATGAAAATTAAACCGTTCAGAGATATGGACGCCAATGTTTACATATTTTCAGTTTTTCTAATTTTGTTGAAAAAATCTGTTCATATTGATGCACTGTGATAATTCAAATTAATTACCAAGAACTGTGTCATACGGTATGGATAAATCATCATATATCCATAACCGTATTTAGTTCAATTTACCCATTTGAAGGGCAAGTGCTTGTGTTGTTTAGTTTAAATTTAGTTCACCCAAAGTTCTTTGTAACTTCCTGTCTGTTCATGCTTTAGACGGGAAACTGTCTGTTCAGCTCATAAACAAATCGTTGAGTTCTTCCTGTCTTATGATTTGTTGGGAACAAAACTTTCATTTCCCAAATTGTAACTTAAATTGTTCATTCTCCAATTTGCACTGCTGAAAACTAGTTGCAATTTAATTCTAGTAAATCGCTTTTCAATTGGACTCACCCAAATAGAATAGCGCCAAACGCACCGCGATTAGCCAAGCCGACAATTAGAAAATCTAATTGCATAGATATAAGTGCCATTTGTGGCGCAATTGCCTTGACTGATTTGTGAGATAAGCATTCGCAACTCGATTGGAATAATCCGTAGCAATCGAGTATAACATGGCGCCGTCAGCAGCTGAATCAGCTCCTGTATTTTGTGCACCTGATCATGTCGATGCATTTTGGGAAAAGACTACTGCCATCCCTCCACTGACCTGGGATAAATGGACCCAACAGTGGAAGCTAGCATTGCTAGCAAAAGAAGGAATTCAACTTGAAAACCTTTTGAATGATCCACCAACGGCGATAACATACCCACCCGAGCCAATTTACGAAGAACCACACGCAAGCAACTGAAATGTATAGAAAGATCCGTAACCAAAAAACTCAAGGTAAATTGGCAAAATCGTTGCAAAAATATTGATGAAATCGATATCTTGTGCGGAGATAAACCATGGGGTATCTGTGAACAAAAATCAATATCATTGTTGTTTTTAAGCATCGGATCGGAGGGAAGACCTGTTTTCACAAGCAAACATCCTCATTTTCAAATAGAAAAAGAACCATTTAAGAAAATATGGCAAGCAATGGAGGATTCCTTTAAAAAAGTGAGAAATATCACTTACTACCGTTTTGTCTTCTACTCTTGCAAACAACAGAAAGGCCAATCTGTTGAGAGTTTCTACGGCCGTCTAATAGAACAAGCCGAAAATTGTAGTTTAGGAAGTGAAGAAACTACTCTCATTCGATTTGCTTTCATACTAGACATGATAGATCACGAAACTCAAAAGGAGTTATTAAAGGAAACAGTTGAACCCTCCAAAGCACTTGAAATAGCCATTCAGATGGAGATGGGGGCACAAAATCAGCAAAAGATTAATCAGAATTTGATGCCAACTACAAACTCAGTAAATTCCGTCAACAATTACCAGCCATGCAATCGCAACGCGAATGCCCAACAAGCTAGAAGAAATTTCACGCAATATCCAATTGTACCCCAAAACTACCAATACAACAGTATCTGTACCAATTGCGGTCTACGATGGAGTAATAATCATCAAAAGATTTGCCCCGCCAATGGAACAAAGTGTAAAAATTGTGGAATTATTGTCCATTTTGCGAGAAAATGTCGAAAGCCGAAACGATCACAGGGACAAGCAAATAAAGCCCCACAAACAAACGTCAATCAAATTGACAAGACTCCTGAAAAAAGCGACTACGAGGAATCTGTTAACTACATAACTAGTTACCAGCAACTATACGAGCAATTATACGATTCGAATTATGATAGCGACTCTGACGACTACGTGGCGGCAATCTCATGTGAATCAGCAAATCAACTCGAACCCCTGAATGTGCAAATACAATTCGGAGAAGTAAAAGCAAACGCCATGATTGACTTTGGGAGTGCGGTTAGTCTCATAACAAAAACATTAGCAAATCAAATAATTCGAACTACACAATCTGCAAAGTGGATCACTAAGAGGGAAAAGCGGTATCTAAAAACATTTTCAAATGAACCGATCAAAGTTCTTGGGCATCTGGAGACAACGGTTGCATACAATAATTGGATAGATAGAAAAGCCATTCTGACGGTGGTGTAAGACGGTCACAAGATCATCACTGGAAGAGACCTATTCACAAGCCTTGGCCTCGCAGTCGTACAACAACAACAATCAGAGAATGGTAAATGTGTTAATAACATTAATAATTCCGCATGTAAAATTAAAGCAACAATCTCGGCGCAATTTCCTCATTTAGTTTAAAGAATTGGTCTTTCCAAAAAACTTGTAGCGAAATCAAAAATTCATCAAAAGTTCCCAGCAAAGCATCAAAAAGGTCGGCGCGTTCCATTAAATCTACAACCTAGAGTCACGGCGGAATTAGAACGTTTACAGACTCAGGGTCACATCGAAAAACTATCTAGTTGCTCAGACGAACCTTTCATATCTCGGATCGTGATCACAGTAAAGAAAGATCAATCTATAAAACTAGCATTAGATTCTAAAGTACTAAATAAAGCCATACACAAACATAAATATCAAATGCCCAACATTGACATGCTAATTGATAGAATATCACAACATCTTACTAACACCCAAAATGGCCAACAAGCATATTTCACCACATTAGACCTAAAATATGAATACAGTCAACTAAAACTACAGCATGACACTGCAAAATACTGTAATTTCAACATATCTCTGGGGAGTCCACTGGCACTTATAGATTCAAAACTGGGTTCTACGGTCTTGCTGATATGCCGCAGAATTTCAAAAAGCAATGGACTATACTTTAATGGGTCTACAAAACACCTATTGTTCCTTAGATGAAATCATAATCGTTAGTAACGGAACTGAAACAGATCACCTGGCATATGTTACAAAATGCTTAAAAAAGTTAGACGAAGATAATTTAAGAATAAACCTTCAAAAATGCCATTTTGCGAAAACAGAAATTGAATGGTTGGGAAATAAGTTTACTCAAACTGGAATATCACCATTAGAAAGTAAAACCGCAGCAATTTTAGCAATACCACCACCAACAACACTAAAAAGTCTCCGAGCCTTTCTCGGGTCAGTACATTATTTTGGTAAATTCATACCACACCTAGCACAATTATGTTATCCACTTAGACCACTTCTCAAAAAATCTTCAAAGTTTCTTTGGACAGAAGAACACACTAAACATTTTAATTCAATAAAAGAAAAAATTGCAAACAGCACAGAAAAAAGTCATTACAATCCAAAATTAAACGTTCGAGTTAAATGTGACGCCTCACGATAAGGACTGGGAGCAGCACTTGAACAGAATACACCCGAAGGTTGAAAACCAATAGCATTTGCGTCACGATTCTTAAACTCAACAGAAGAACGTTACAGTGTTAACGAACTAAAAATATTGGGAATAGACTGGTCAATCGACTACTAGTATTTCAAATACTATCTATATGGGAAAAAAATTCACTGTTATAACAGACCATCGAGCACTATTGTCTATACTAAAAGAACCCACATCGAACAAACCTTACAGCAGTCGACTATCTAGATAGATAGACAGAACTTCCCTACAATTTCACAATTGAACACATGCCGGGAGCAAAAATGGGTTTAGTGGACTACATATCTTGAAACCCATTCGCAAGAGCTGAAAAAGTATCTACATAAGGCGAACACTTTGTAGTAGCAACAATATCTAAAATTCGTAACTCAATGAAACATCCAATTAAAAATAAACAGAACACACTACAAAAATTTAATAGCATATTAAAGTTACCTTCACCTTCATTTCATTCAAAACATTCATTCGCACCGCAAATGCATACACCACTAACTACTAATTCACAAATTAGTACTAAACCAGTTGCCCCACAATTACTACTTTCTAGAAAGAAACTACCATTTGCATCGCAACTAACACTTTAAAATTCAACAGTTAATCCGCATATAAATATACCATTCGCATCGCAAATGCCTCTTAAAGTTAGAAAATCACAATTTAAACCAAATTACCACAAAGTGAATAATTCACATTCCATTAACAAATTTGCTGCAAAAGAAGTGCAAATATCAGACAGTAAAGAATGTGAACACTGAACAATTATACCCAATAAAGCCCATTATTGGTATTAAGTCAAATAATCCGCCTAAATACTCTAAATTAAGCGCGAAAACACAAATTCCTAAGTATAAATACAACACGCACAAGAATCGCTCGCTTTTTGCCCAAAATTGATCCACATCTCACTTCATTTTGAATAACTCTATCAAATCGCTCAACGCAAATAACTCTGTCAATCTTCTCAACAAGATGCCAAAAACAAAAGCTACACGATCGAAATCTACCCCAACGAAGGCACGAGAGACATTTTCTGATACAACTCCATCAACACCCGGCACAAATACATCCTCTAATACCGAAACCCCATCAGGCAGTTTGATCGACGCTGCAGATGATATATGTTTCACAGAAACGCTAAATAAGATATTTAGCAGAAAACTACTGGCCATAATAACCGGAAAAGATGCGATCCTTAATGAGGTGAGAGACTGTGTTATTCGAGATGATCCTGACAGACTTCGTGAAATAAGCCACTATCTCCTCTCTTATTGGCGGGACCTTAGTGTGAAGCACGGATGTGCCTGTCTTGACGAGAGAACAGCGATCCCCAAAGCAAGAAAGGATGCGGTGTTAGAGGACATACACTCGACAGCTCCTGGGAGCTTTGCAATGCTTTCATTAGCACAGAACATTTGGTGGCCATATATCCATCGGGATATACTGGCAAAAGCCAGTGAGTGCAAAGCATGCAAGTAAATTGGTAAGAATCTTAAATCAGTGATTTCGCAACGCAAATGGGCAACTTCAACAAAATGCTCTGAACCGAATGACGAAATACAAATAGACTTTGGTGGGCCGATTCTTATTCAAAAGGGTATAGAACAAAATTTCATTACAAGTGTAGATAGATATTCAAAATATCCCACAGCAGAAATAGTAAAAAACGCTTCTGGTACAAATGTAATTAAATTCCTAAATAACTACATATACAGCCACGGGGTACCAAGAACCATTAGATTAGATCAAGCTAGATGTTTTACAGGTAAAATGTTTGAAACATTCTGTACAGAAAATAACATAACACCTATATATGCACCAGCAAATGAATATAGAGCAATTGGTCTAGTAGAACGCATCATTCAAACAATTAAACGACAATTATCTTGCATGAAAACACCACTAAATAAAAAATTTAACTTAGAACATTCACTGTGTGCAATTATACAGCGCTTGAGAATTTCAAAACAAAAAACAATAGGCATCACACCATTTGAGGCACAATTCGGTAGAAAATATAATACACCAATTTCAAACATCGCCACTAAACCTAATAACAATAATTTAAATTACAATAAAATAATTAAACGTTATTTCGATGAAGACAAGATACCAGGCCGGTCGTACTTAACGGAGGGACAATGGGCGGATACGGCCCTATGTTCAGATACTGAAATAGAAAAGGTCATCTGTGCCGCAAATGCCCGTGCAAAGAAAGAGGAGGACAAAACGAAAGACGGAGAACAACGATTAATCCTGTCAGAGGGAGTGGGCAGGCCAATTCCGTGTTCTGAACGAAGCATTCAGGTTAAATTAGCGAGAAAAATCCACGAGAGCCAGCGACAAAAGAAAAATCTCGACGGGCTATACAAGGTGCTCGCTCCCGGGAGTACGGTATGCAAAGTCAGCCCGACCACAAGTGTCATTAAAGAACCAAATCGACAAGAAGTACGGGTACGAAATTCTGATATCGCCATGTTTGGTACAACAGCAGAACGCAATACCGACCCTACCCAATACATAGAGCGCAGCCCGAAGAGAACCTACGAAAAAACGATCGAACAGAAAATAAATAAGCATAGACGTGACTTAGTAAGAAAAAACACCGGTGACAAAAAGATAAAGAGAAACAGAAAACAAGCTGACGATATCAGTGTGGTATCTTCGGGCAGATCCTGTATTTCTACAGCTAGTAATGTGGCGCGCTCACTAAAAATGAGATTCCCGAAACGCAACGCAAAGCACGAAGAGGCGTTCACAAATAGAGTTGACCTCACCCAGATATTGCACTTCAGCCCACCTGTTCCAATTGCGCCTCCACCACTTAACCCGAATGAAGCTGGACCATCCGCGGCCCGAATGGCTCCTTCTCAAATGCCAACTCCTATTCTACGTAAAACGGGAAAACGACAGTTGGCAAAAAGCGATACATCCGACTCGGATACATCGTCAGTAAGAGAGAGCAAAAGAACTCATAAACAAAAGAAGCCTGCACAGTCGATAGTAGAAGAAGTCCAAAACACGAAACACGGAAGGGTATTCAACAGAAATTCCCGAATCTAATACCGATTTCCTTGGAGAGGTTTCGCCACGAAACCCTAATGAGAGGTGGACGTTGGACCGAAATCCAAATCTCCCAAGAGAGATGACAGTTTTGCAGGCTGAAAACGAAGATCACTCAGAATCTGATTAAAAACTAATTAAAATTCTGTGAACTCTAAATTTTACTTGTCATTCAATATTTTACTACTTATATAACCGGTGAATGTTTAATAAAATTTCTGATTTTAGGTACTAGTTTTTCTCCCAACCGGGGAAATGTCATGCGGAAACTGTCTGTTCAGCTCATAAACAAATCGTTGAGTTCTTCCTGTCTTATGATTTGTTGGGAACAAAACCTTCATTTCCCAAATTGAAACTTAAATTGTTCATTCTCCAATTTGCACTGCTGAAAACTAGTTGCAATTTAATTCTAGTAAATCGCTTTTCAATTGGACTCACCCAAATAGAATAGCGCCAAACGCACCGCGATTAGCCAAGCCGACAATTAGAAAATCTAATTGCATAGATATAAGTGCCATTTGTGGCGCAATTGCCTTGACTGATTTATGAGATAAGCATTCGCAACTCGATTGGAATAATCCGTAGCAATCGAGTATAACAAACTGTAAAGTAAAATGCATGAGAGACTACTCTTAACCTACATCCAATCGGCATCAGAACTGATTACCGGCACTTTCAGGGTAGCATCATTTTTCAATACTGATTCAGAGGTTTCATAATAGTTTCAGTAATGATTCTGAATTTCTCTGAATCATAGTAAAATTTAGAATCAGTGGCATACAGATTTTATAGATTATCTGGATCACAGGAAGTTTCATAATGACTTTCAGAAGCTATTCGGAAATCTGTTTTCATACACGTTTTTAGTTTGGTGCAGACGTACACAATTTATGGAAAACAACAGATGGAAAGCAAAAATTGGGACAATAGATCGAAAATTAAATTATTCAAGTTACGTATTGGCCAATCAGATTTGAGCACTCATATATTATACAGCATATAACATGATCTGTTGTGATATTTAGTTCGGTTGTGATAGATTCATATTAAGTCCCTGATTCACATCAAGTCCATCTGTTGTCCTTTCGATCTATTGTTCGGTCACTACAATTTATGTCACTTGATTTGTTTAGAAGCGATGTACTTGAAAATGTTGACTTATTTCATATGGCTACTTTTTTGTAAATAAGCTATAACCAGATTAAAGAACTTACTTGGTTTTTTGGTACCCAGACAACTCTGAATAAATTCACAGGCAGGCTGGAATTGATCAAACATAGAAGATTCCCCGTCATCTTGAATACCACAGTGATAATATTCTATTCCTGGGAAGTTTCGAGGCTTAACTCCGAGACAGCAAATGGTTTTGATATTAGCAGTATTCAGAGTTTCTTCGCTCGCAGATGAAAGCTTATCATGAATCTGTTTTCTTTCTCTGCTGGTAAAATTATATCAGCTTAATTAAATCTAAATTTTCTATTTTTCGTCATGGAATCATTTAGGGAGCTGATGACAAAAGTTTTCACACAGCGTCACATTTCGACTTGGAGTATGTATGCTTATTATCCGGTGGTAAAGGAAATTTCTGGAAATTACGCAACAAATAAGCTGAACAGCGCATTTTTTTCAAAAAAATTTTGATCAGAAACATTATGTAGTATTTCCGGAAAGCGCTGAAAAGCACTGAAATTATGTAAGAAAGTGTTTGAAAACTGCTTCATAAGAGCAACTTTTTTCAGCGCATTCACATCAATTTTGAGCAATTTTCTCGGGTTATCACAGCTTTTTGGTGTCTTAGTCATCTCGTCTTCCATTCACCACAGTTATAATAACTAATTTGATTAAATCATTAGTTTTGACCAAGTGCGAAAAAAACTTGTAACACTGAAAAATGCAGAAAACAAGTCAACTGGCATTCATTCGATTTTATGGCAATAAAATACGACGGCGATTCGTTTATGTTAGTTTGGCATTAATCGGAGAAGTTACAATATAATATTATAAATGTTATAAATATTATAAATAAAAGTTCACAGATCTCTGCAAATTAAAAGTAAACATGACATTAGGTAAAAAAATGGAAATTACCCGCAAAAATAATCAGCTGGAAAATTGCAGTTTAACACGATACCATGCAACGCGATGCTATAAGGTCGCAAAGTACCAAAAAAGGACAAATCATGTCGAGTGAAGCTTATTGAGTTTATAGTTTTATGTTCGTATTTCTTCATAAAAAGTATTACTTTTTTCACATTAACAATGAATTCAGAAATGCAATAACAATTGGAAGAATTGTTCTTGGTGGCCCAACTGTCCAGGGATGAAGGAGGAAGAATTGACCCGGAATCAACATTCTTAAACAACCGGAATCAACAAAGAGTATATATGGCTCCATATGGGACGTGCAAAAATTCTCAGTATGATTTTGCAAAGATTTTTAAGATTCATAAATGATCTTTAAAGGATCAGCATGATTAATTTATGGTCTTTGTTTGGTTAGTAGCAATCATATATGATCTTTCTGTGATTAGTAATAAACATATATGATCTTTCCAGTTTAACACGATACCATGCAACGCGATGCTAAAAAGTCGCAAAGTCCCAAAAAATAAAAAATGGCATATCATGAAGAGCGAAGCATATTGAGCTTATAGTTTTATGCTCGTATTTCTTCAAAAAAAGTATCACTTTTTTCACATTAACAATGCATTTAGAAATGCAATAACAATTGGATGTATTGTTCTTGGTGGCCGAACTGTCTAGGGATGAAGGAGGCAGAATTGACCCGGAATCAACCTTCTTAAACAACCGGAATCAACAAAGAGTATATATGGCTCCATATGAGACGTGCAAAAATTCTCAGTATGATTTTGCAAAGATTTTTAAGATTCATAAATGATCTTTAAAGGATCAGCATGATTAATTTATGGTCTTTGTTTGGTTAGTAGCAATCATATATGATCTTTCTGTGATTAGTAATAAACATATATGATCTTTCTATGTTCGCTAATGTTCATATATATCAACTTTATAATATTTAAAGTCTTTTCTTTATTGTTCGGGCTGCAAGTGCATAACCAATAGACTTTAAAGCAATTTTCTTCAATACCCAAGAATCAATTTTCCTCGAGAACGATTGTAAACGGAAATTACTATGCTGTAAAAAAAGTGAGAATAATGGAACCTATATATTTTTTCTAATTTTTTTCTTCTAATTTTCAACTTTAATTTTTGGCCAGTAATTTTTTTTCTAATATTTAGACTTAATTTAAGGCTTCTATTGGATATCGGTACATAAATGTTCTTTCTGTAGAGTGTAAAAACAAAACTGTACATACGCATTGATGTGCTTGGGATTGGTTGAATGTAGAATAAAGAGAAGAAAGTTTAAAAAACTTCCTTATTTTCTGGCACAAAAAATCTTCTGAAATGCCTGACTACGTTAAAACTACCATAGTGGCTTTTTCTGTTTTTCTGCCGTAAATTTTCCATACATGACTACTAAAAACGCACATAAATTTCTTATTATATTGCACAAAAAATTTTTGGTGGTTTTCATTTTGTTATCAGTTTTTTCATGATCATTTTGTGTTTATTATTAACATTTTTGATCTTAGAAAAGTTGCTATGATTCGTTTGTACTATATATGACTTAATTTGATTGCTAAGAATCATATTTAACTTATTATGAATGCTAAGATAATTTTTTGATATTCAACACGGCTAAAAACTCTTGTTTTCCTAGTTGATATTTTTCTTGCTTTAAATGTGCTGTTGATTGCCATAGAGTAGAAAACATCGCAATTGAAGTCAATTGCATAAGAAAAAAAAATGTCTACAAATGTTGCTCGAGAAAAGTTTTACAGTGCTGGTGCATCTTCAACATAAATTAGGCGCTAAATAATATAGGGAAAAATTTCCGCCTAAACGTACACTGCTAACACGGCAATAGAAAAACAGGCGTTTAGCATTCAAATTTGTTTACAAAATGAAATTCAGCAGTAAGAAGAAAAAATTAGATAATAGAATTGATTTACTCAAACATTTTGGGTTCTGGATCTCTCAATCTTTTTGGGTTCACTCTATTGTGTTATGACTTATAGTGAATCGTAATATGGCTTATACGCTCAAAAATACGAAAAAAGAACGTAAGAGAAATCCGTTTTGAAATGCTTTTTCCGATGTAAGATAATTATAATTCGAATTTTGCTTACTATTGAGTAATTTATCATACAAGAATAAATTTACTCGCTTGTTATTATTTGTAAAAACTAAGGCCTGCAGTCAATGATTAATGATTGCACACATCAAGTGTGCTGACAAATTGTAGCATGAGGAAAATATTATTTTTTAAACTTATTAAAAAAATTATTTTTAAAAAAAAAAACGGAAACAGATCCCGCCTTATTTCCTTGATAGAGCCATGGCAAAGCACGAACCATTCCATTTTTAGGTCTGCTGTTTGAATTCTGATTCTGACGACACCAATTTACGATAAACTGCTTTCGGCATTTTGGGCAAAATAAATTTTCTTTTAATTTGTAACAAGTAGATGTTTGCGAACTCATCGTGTTGAGATTGGTACAATTTAGGCAACCAGGTTGAAGTTTAAGCGAATATTTAGTTGATTGAATAAATATAGACAATACGCAACGCTGACGTCATGATTGTTCTTCGCTTGCGTACAACTTCAACTATAGTATTCAACTATATTAGCGTCAGAGAAACTAGACCTGAAAACTATTAAAGCTGTTTATAGACACATTAATAATGTCATTGTAATTTTACTAATAAACACTTTTGAAGGCAAGAAAAGTTTAAGAAGTGATTTTTGAAGCTTATCTAGAACAGAGTTAAACTTACCTGTAATCTCCGACGAGGTTTGTACAATTTTTTAAGGTGATGTTTGGTACTTTTGAACTACGAGTAATACTTTTGTGACACCGAAACGACATTCTATCTTGAGCACTTGATTTCTCGTAGGTTTTGTTGTCTTCTGGTCGATATACTTTTTGTATGAAGTCCACTATGCACTTACTAGTAAATCGAGATAACTTGAGAAAACTAAACCGTGCAACTGATCCGGCAGTTACAAAAGTAAGGAAATGTTTTCACTTGATCATCCATTATGAACATATTCTGAAATAACAACATTTTGTGAGGTAGGAAAACAAGAATTTACGAGTCAGTGACTGACTTTCCCTAGACGAACTCCGACGCTTATCTTGCAAAATCTTGCAAGATTATTGCAAATGACGCTTATCTTGCAAGATCTGGCAAGATTCTTGCAAATGACGCTTGTCTTGCAAGATCTTGCAAGATTCCTGCAAATGACTATTATCTTGCAAGATCTTGCAAGATTCTTGCAAATGACGCTTATCTTGCAAGATGCAAGATCCAGACGCCTATCTTGCAAGAACCTCACAAGATCTTTCAGGATAGACGTGGAAAAGAGAAAAGTGCAATATTAAAGACCGATTAACTAAGAGATCATGTTCTCTTATGAGTTCAGTCCATCGGAGGGAGCTCCCGGTTCAAAACAGAAATTTTAATATATTTTCTGTCTTCAATATTGTTTTTGAAAAACTCATTTCCAGAAAAAAATTTAGTGACTGTTTAAATGCTTTGTTCTATCAACAAAACTTAAATAAGCAATAAATTTTTTAAATAAGCAAAAAAAAAATTTGGCGAAGCACTTGTTAACACAAGCAAACAGAATTTGAATAATCAATTTGAGCTATATTTATTTCATTACGACGCAAAGGTATACCCCAAAACTTCCGCCTTATTAAAGTTGGCTCGAAAATTAGATACATACAATGAACGAAATTAGGAGACACCCTTTGTATTTTACTTTTCGCAAAAGGGGTTCTGCCAATTTTGCGAAATAAAAGAACATTAGGAACGAAAAGTAGGTTACAAGCTAGTCTTGTAGCACGTTTCCGCTCAATTTATGTATCTATTATTTGCGCGCATTTTCAGCATGCAATAAGCACTTTGATAAAGATTTAATTAAAGCTTTCAAAGCTTTAAAGTGCTTTAAATACATGCAACCACAAAAACTGATTTTTTCCCGAAATATACCTCGCACATCAAAGCTTTGTATATCAATGTGTGACTGGCCATTTTAATAAGTAGTAATAAATAGTACTAATAAGTAGTAAAAAGAAGTAATAAAGTACTATAAGTAGTAATAAAGTAGTATTAAAGTACTACTAATAGTAATAAGTTAGGCTTAATTAAATAAGTAGCAATTAATTTAGGCTTAATTGCGGATTATATGCGAAATCGAGCTGCATTGCGTGCAAAAAATTGTTACATAAATGGAGCAGATGCGTGATACAAGCCGTGCGAAAAATAGGTTATAAAGTTTGTAATTGTATTTCGCGGCTAGGATTAGGACACTTTTGCGAACATGGGTTGCTAATTTCACTTCCATTTTGCTGATTTCTGATAAAGTAGCTATTTGCCGCAATATTGTTCCTTTTTCATGGTATTAACGTAATAAAAACGAACACGAGATACACGCATCGGGCATATCTGCCCGTGACGATTTGGGTATACCTCTGCGTCGTAACGTTATAATTGTTCATTACTGAGGAGATTACTGTAGTACCACATCGTATTAAAATATCCCTCTCAAGCACAATTTTTTTGCACAATTTAATTAAATAGATAACATATTTTACAGTAAAAATTCAACCTCACATTTTCACAAAAACTTTTGATCTCACTTACAAATAATGTATTGCTATACAGAGGTTGCTATTTAATAAATATCAAGTGCGTCCGGGCGGGGGGGGGGATAAATGTTAAATGCCCACTAATCATAGGGGCCAAAACAAAACAGATTATATTCAATACATGTGCCGGTTATCACATCTAGTAAAAGGTGTTAATGTATAACAAAAAAATGAACGTGTGGGCGAAATCATTTTATTTTTGAATTTTAGTTATTTAGTTATTTAGTACAGAAAGACTTAATTCAAGCTTTTTGTTCGTATGGAGTTGCCCCTTTTCCGCCACCCATACTATCAATTTGACGGTTTGTTAGGTATATAGGATACCGAATTCTGGTCATTCAATGATCAAATTTCTTGATTGGAAGCGAAAACGGTAAAACTTTTGCGACCGAACGATCAAGCGATACTTGTTGAGTTCTTGAGAGCGCCAGTAACCGACCCATAATAGTATCGCTGATGCTGTTAAGTCCTCCTATAGGGGAAAAATATTTACAACTAAATTAATATACCGATGATCTGCGAGTTTTTCGATTTTTACATTTCGGAGAAGTAGAGCTGTCATAAGATGTCCTTGGAAATATTGGTCAGTTTAATGCCTCCTATTGTGATTCAAAGTGGGTAGCAATGTAGCAGATGTGGAGGTTGAAATCTGGCTGATCGCGTGACTGGCGGTGGGTAGTTTTAGGTTTTTTGGATCTTTTACGCACCCGTTTCACCTTGTTGCTCCAACATGTTCTTGTTGGACTTATATTTTATGACAACTGATTTCTGTATCCCTACTTTTCTCCGTATGTGGATCCTTCTCTTCTCAGGGATTATATCACCAAGGGAATATTGCGTTTTAAATTTGCTAAGTCGGTTGTTCGTAGTCTTATATCAGCTTTTCGGGGTAAGAAAATTATGAGAGTTGGAGGCGACTGCAGTGACTGTAGATCTTACTGAAGCTGCTTACAGCTTCCTAGATTTTTCACAGAGTTTTTATTGGCATTCATTTTACGTGCAATCTCTGGATTGCTTGTTCCGCTAAAGAATTGGTTTCGTATAACGGCACTGCATGTAAACCATAAGGTTTGTAGCCCGACAATTCCTTTTCTCGCTCGGAATTATGACACTTGGAAGGACGTCAACGTCATTTATATTTTTTTAAAAAATCTTTGAGCCCGGGTCAAGGTCGCACCGCTAAAAACCGCTACAAGGTGTAAGATTTGCGGTGAATTCGAATAAAAATGTAAGATTTGCGCTCAATGCGATGAATGTGGTGAAAAAATTTTTTTCCTCAAAACTAACAATAGAGATCTACTCGTCTCCCCGTTGCCAAGTACAAAAGTATCGAAGTACTCAATTGGAACCATCAAAAACAGCTCTCTTGGAAAAATTTATCACTGAGCTTTTGAGAAGAGAAAAAAATTATGCAATACCAATAGCGTTGCTTTGAATA
Source organism: Convolutriloba macropyga (assembly GCF_964194025.1). NCBI lineage: Eukaryota > Metazoa > Xenacoelomorpha > Acoela > Convolutidae > Convolutriloba > Convolutriloba macropyga. Next base: position 6,459,341 of record NC_134470.1, read on the forward strand.
CATGAATAGACAAGTCGGCTCAGCAATGTGCGATGGCACATAAGGTTCCGACCCCGCCCATCCACAATTTTGGCATAATTGTGTACCAAATGAGGAACAGATAGAAAACCCAAAAATTATTTTTTGGGAATCCCAAAAAAGCCCAAGTATTTTTCAAAAAATTTGTGTATGAAGGATAAGATAGCCTTATAAATCACCAGAAAAGATACAGACCAGTCCATAAAAAGGTTTGGTAACAATTAGACAAAAAAGAACAAAAACAGTAAAGTTAAAAAATTCGCTTATTTTTTTAAAACAATTAACTTCAAAGTAATTAAAACCATTAGATATCAAGTAAAATATCCCAAAGGTTTACGATTACCAATGAGTCTATAGAAGGGCATTAAGACATGTCCTTATTCATTTCATTAAGCGACTAAAAGGAACAACAAAAAAACAACAAACAAAAATTCAATTGAAAATTGCCTGAAAACGCTGTCAAAACCGCAAAGCCATATTTCGGCGCTCAAAATATATTTGTTTGCGCCTTATTCAAACACCGATAATGTAGTATTTGGCCATTTATTAGTGAAACTATGTAACAAGTGGACAAAAAAAGAAAAGGGCAAAAGAATGTAATAAATTTGATTTTTTTTTCGAAAAAAACATTATATCCAAAGTCATGAAAAACATTAGTTACAAAATGAAATATTTTAATAGGGTCGTTTATTCATCCAGAAAAAATCTTTAAGACCTGCAATTATCCAGAATAAGTCTTGCGTCTACAAAAAGAATGTCAAACCTGACAAAAATCAAATTAATTTACTTTTTTTGTGAAAAACCGGTGTCGAAGTCAGTAAGGTCATAACGCATTCTTTTAAAAAAAATAGGTTTTGGGACATCAATCCCTTTTGAAACCTTCCCTTGACACACATAATGTCATATTTGACCTGTAGTTAACGAGATTAGTTACCAAAAAGAAAAATCAAAAGAACAAACTTGCGAGGTTAAAAATATATTTTTTTTAGTTTTGGAGAACGGTTGTTTTCATAGTCATGAGAGCCATCAGCTATCTACTATTATCAGAATATCGGCTCATCTATTTTTCCATGAAAAACCAGTGAAAGCTATAACAATACAGGATATTTCAAACAACTCAAATGACAAAGTAAAAATGATAGTTAAAGACAAAATTAAAAAATTCAATTAATTTCTTGAAGAAATAAGTATAATCTATATCGTTAATCTATATCTTTAAGGATTTTAATATGTTAGTTGTGTTTCTTTTTGAACGCTAATAATGTGATATGAGAACTGTCAGTAAAATGACTATAGAACGTGAAAAACTGGCAAATTTCTATAAACAAAAAAATCTGAAATCAAGTAGTATCAAAACCAGAAAACTATAACTTAGGACATAGAACCGCAATAGAAATGAATATTTAAATCAATAGAAAGAATAAACTTTCTTTCTTTGCTGACACTAAGCTGCAAGTTGACCAAATTAAAAAAAAATGGAGGAAAAGTTCATTAAGCCATTATTTATTTAAAAACCAATTAATTTTGAAAGTCGAAACGATCATAAATTTTCAAGTAAAAAAACTAAATGCATTAGCTTGAAGCTGCTTAGGAAGCCAATTGGACCTATCACTCCTGAGCTTTCATTTGATATGTTCTGTTCTTTATTATTAAAAAAAGTTCTTTCCTCAAAAAAAAAGAAAAAAAAGACCGACTGATTGCAACCCGAATTGTTTTTGGACTGTAACAGTCCAAGATTGGCTTAAAACTAGCCTTGCTAATGCTTTTTGTCCTTAAGGAATTTTTGATTTTTCGAATATTGTAGATATAGATAATTTGTTAGTTGAAAACTCGAAAAAAAAATTCCGCATTTTTGTTAAGAAATGAGTAAAGCTAGTAAAAAACGGCAAAATTTTAATTACAGAGCACTCTCAGCGGAAGTTGATGTAGGAATATCCCCCTTCTGAGTATACAAAGATTGTATTGGTGTTGTTTGGGGGTGTAGTGCCGGCAAATTTAATCAAAGTGGACTAAAGTAGCTTATTTCGTGCTGTTTTTGATGAAAAAGGCTGAATTTTGAAATATTTATACAGAGTTTTTGACCAAAAAAATTAAATCAGAATAATCAAAAAGGCTTGTTTGTCTTTAAAAATGAAATCAACGACACTATTCTTAAAAATTTTAACAAATTTTAGCAAAATTGACGAAAACTTATGCAAAAATTTCGGAAAATGTGAATAAAAACAACGTGAATTCACTCTACTTTTCTCAGAAGTTTAAACCTCGATAACTCCCTGTAGAAAATGAAATTTTAAAAAACATTTTTTAATTCCATATTCTACGCTGGACGAGCTTTCTAATGATACCAGTCTCAACTCTCTACGATGAATATATCGATCGGCGAAAATTGACTGAACAAAAAAAAACCATTTGAGTATATAGTTCCTCCCCCCTCAAGAGGGGTCGGAACAAAAAGGTGGCACTTTGACGCAAACAAGGAATTGGTATTGAAAGAATTAGTGCTGATAAAATTTAAATGTTTTCCAGCGCAGAAATGCTAAGTTAATCCATGGAAATTTCTTGTTCCGTTTCCGCCAAGACATTAATTGAACCCAATTTGGAAAGTTAAGAACTTCATAATAAGGGTGAACAGAAAAGCTCGTCTTTTTAAACTATTCTGGCAAAATCAACTTCCAAAGTTAAATTTTTGTTTTGAACTTGTTTGCGCTTAAGAAGTCTTGGCAAAATTTTTTTGTGAACTTATTTGATGCAAATTTGGTTATTCGATTTACACATCAGCTGATTGTGTCTACAATTCTATCAAATTGAAGAGTAAATGCGTACGCCCAGTTTTCTCCAAGATAACAATGATTAACTTTTATCGCCGACGTTCCCTGTTTCGAACTCAAATAATTAAATGCTCGAAAAAACGTTTGTCCATCTTCAACCGATAATTTCTTGGTTGTTTGTTTTTACTGTTTTCTTGAAATATTTGGCGACTTCTGTTGCATTTTTGTTTTCGTTGGTTTTGCTTGAAAAAACCTTGACAAGACGTCTACCGCAGCCAAAGGATACTTCAAATTGAGAGTAAACTTTGAGCCTTGGAAGTTTTAATCGAATCCAGCGAACGAAGTATTTTTCAGAAATAGACCTAAATTTGCTTAAACTTAGTTTGCTGCGAGTCTGCAAGCTTTTTGTCTTTCTATACGATGCATGCTTTTTTGCTACAGCTGATCGAAAATTCACTCCCGCAGGGAAAAAAAGAACAATTCTTCAAACTGGCCTGTTATTTTTCTGCTGTTTGTTCGGTGTTTTCTTTGTTCTTTCTCTTTGGTTGGTTTTGGGCTGGCTTTGAATCACTAACGCTGAGTTCTTCTGGAGTGCACTAAAATTTTCGTTCACTTCCGACGCTCCCTCCAGGATGTGCTTGGTATATGGGTTGGCTACTGAAAATGGTGAAATCACAAGAGGAGTAACAATTTATAAGTGTTTACAAATGTTGGAAAACGTATGCAACTGAAGTGTTCAATGAATATGTTTCTGTGCTAATGCCCCATCTTAGAAAATTGGCCGACAACGAACGGAAACGTCTACTTGGAATTTAACTCCCTTCACCCATGAATTATTTATCAATCCAAGTTCATTAAAACCGAAAAAGAAAAAGTCAGTAAGGAATATAAGTATTAAAAAATACCAATCAATCAAAATTAAGTTGCTGCAGATTGATTGTTTATATGATTTTAAGAAAACTGTGAGTCTAAAATATATTCAGCATGAAATAAAATTACCTACAGTTGAATAAATTGTTGTTTTAAATTAATGTTTATTTTATACAAATCATTTTGTTAAATCTATTTCCAAACACCAATGGGTGACTCTAGATTACAAACTATCTCAATCCTTTCAAAAAAGGACATGGATAATATTTTCCAACCTACAGATCTACAAAAGCTACTCCAAGTTTACATACGTGTATATTCAAATCAGCGAAGGTTCTCATTAATCAAATTATTTACCAAAAGTATCGCTAAAGAGAGAAGTCTGGAACAAGTTAGCCATTTCAAGTTTCGCTATCTTTGTTTTAAGTTATCTAAAGTTGAATATGATGGAAGTTAAAAGAGCATCATTGGAAGACTACGGCAAAACTCCACTGAATCTGATCTCAGCTTTGTATGATTATTTTTAAGTAGTTGAAGCGACTCTTTGGGTTTTTCTATGGTTTGTATTGTTAATTCTCTACAAATTATAACAGTTCATTCAGGTAAAATTGGTCCGATAAGATTGGTAAGTTTTGATTTCTGGAAATTGGCCTATTGGCCTGAAGTTGTCTATTGCTGTTTATATTGGGTATATTTTCCCCCTTGTCTTTTTCAGTCTTTTCATAGAGTCTATAGCTTGACATGGTCAGTTCGAAGTGTGACACTGAAAAAAAACACTGAACAGACTACCCAGGCCAAATTACCCGGACCAACGTCCCATAGTAAACCAGTACTGAATCATACTATTTCAATTCTGTAATTTTACTCTGAACAGTACTATGTTCATGTCATTTTTTAGACTTTTCATGGTAAAATCAGAACCAAAATTTAGGTTTCGCTGAATTTAAGCTCGGACATACAGAGTCAACAGTCTGGCAATGAGCTGCAAATACACTTGCGCACTATAATCACTTATCGGGCGGCCCAGAACCAAAATATCTATCAGAGCACCTCAACTTGCTTGAGTAGGATCTGATCAGGTAAAATTTCTGTCTGAGAACGTCAGTCTATCTGATATAAAGCACACAGGAGTATAAGACACAGGTTTGCGCCTATAATTACCGAACAAAATGACGAGGACTATAAAAGTTTTTACAGGACGGAAGCTTTTTAAAATCTTCATATTTTTGAACGAGTTTGAAAACTATTAAAAGTAAAGAGTTGAATTCTAATACAAAGCATAGAAAAATATACAACGCCAGAAGTTTTTTTACAAGTATATTAAGCCATACTTAGACCTCGGCTTATGAAAAGTGTCAAGACTTATGCGGTTCACTAAAGACGAGCTAATATTATCACGGGCCGAGATTTAACCCTCCCGGGCCGAGATTTAACCCTCCCGGGCCGAGATTTAACCCTCCCGAGCCAAGGTTTCACCCACCCAGGCCAAGGTTTCACCCACCCAGGCCAAGGTTTCACCCACCCAGGCCAAGATTTCACCCACCCAGGCCAAGGTTTCACCCACCCAGGCCAAGGTTTCACCCTCCCAGGCCGAGGTTTAACCCTCCCGGGCCAAGGTTTCACCCACCCAGGCCAAGGTTTCACTCACCCAGGCCAAGGTTTCACCCACCCAGGCCAAGGTTTCACCCACCCAGGCCAAGGTTTCACCCACCCAGGCCAAGGTTTCACCCACCCAGGCCAAGGTTTCACCCACCCAGGCCAAGATTTCACCCACCCAGGCCAAGGTTTCACCCACCCAGGCCAAGGTTTCACCCACCCAGGCCAAGGTTTCACCCACCCAGGCCAAGGTTTCACCCACCCAGGCCAAGGTTTCACCCACCCAGGCCAAGGTTTCACCCACCCAGGCCAAGGTTTCACCCACCCAGGCCAAGGTTTCACCCACCCAGGCCAAGGTTTTACCCACCCAGGCCAAGGTTTCACCCACCCAGGCCAAGGTTTCACCCACCCAGGCCAAGGTTTCACCCACCCAGGCCAAGGTTTCACCCACCCAGGCCAAGGTTTCACCCACCCAGGCCAAGGTTTCACCCTCCCAGGCCGAGGTTTAACCCTCCCGGGCCAAGGTTTCACCCACCCAGGCCAAGGTTTCACCCACCCAGGTCAAGGTTTCACCCACCCAGGCCAAGGTTTCACCCTCCCAGGCCGAGGTTTAACCCTCCCGGGCCAAGGTTTCACCCACCCAGGCCAAGGTTTCAACCACCCAGGCCAAGGTTTCACCCACCCAGGCCAAGGTTTCACCCACCCAGTCCAAGGTTTCACCCACCCAGGCCAAGGTTTCACCCACCCAGGCCAAGGTTTCACCCACCCAGGCCAAGGTTTCACCCATCCAGGCCAAGGTTTCACCCACCCAGGCCAAGGTTTCACCCTCCCGGGCCGAGGTTTAACCCTCCCGGGCCGAGGTTTAACCCTCCCGGGCCGAGGTTTAACCCTCCCGAGCCAAGGTTTAACCCTCCCGAGCCAAGGTTTCACCCACCCAGGCCAAGGTTTCACCCTCCCAGGCCGAGGTTTAACCCTCCCGGGCCGAGTTTTCGCCCTTAATCGACCCCTATTTAGCGGATATTAGGGCGTGATTCGTTTTCCACTCCTATTTATCGGAGAAAATATTTGGTATGCTATTTGGGTTCAACTCGGCCTTTAGGTACAACTTTTTGGCCGACTATAGTGTCACTTTTGAGGTCTAAACCTGGTCAAATTTAGTATCAATTGTTATAATTATTCATATTATTATCATGATATGATTTATTCTTGAACGTTTTTTTTCGAGTATTCAGTTAGCATAAAGCTCCTAGTAAAATTATTCATGTGAAAGTGTTACTTTATTATATGAAAGATTTGAAATATGAAAGATTTGATCAGTCCGTTATTGAGTTCCCTTGTAATATTTTGACCGAGGCGAAAGTTTCCTGGAGTTTGAATTTGATCTCGCCCTAGTCAGCGTGGTTTGTGTCCAGACGGAGATATGCTCGACCAGAAGAGATTTTCCTCTGCTTGACCACAAACAGTCCAATGGCAGCCAGCAGAGCAGCAAATGCCACCAAAATGAATAAGGAAGCCAGGGAAGCAGCCAGGGGTGAGTAAGTGCTATTGGGTCCAGTCAATGCAGCTGAAATAGCGAAACAAGCTCAATTTTTAAATGCTTATGTCCGATTCCAATCGGAAGAATGAATCAAGCTAAAAGGTCACAAGTTTATATGCAGTTTTGTTGCTTAATCCCAGCTTGTTCAATGGCTACAAAAAACGGGTCCAGGCAAAACGCAAAACTCGGCCAACTTGATGTTTCGCTTTTAATATACCCGAGATGCAGCACTAGGCTGCATGTCTATTGTTCCCAGAAGTGATCTCTATTAAACAACTGAAAATGACTGTGAAATCAATTAGAATTTTGATGATACACTTAATCATCACATAATTTTAAACTATAAAAGAACAAGGAGGCTCGGTAATGTGCGTTTGCACATAAAGTTCCGACCCCGCTCATCTGCATTTTTTGGCATGTCTAACAAATGAGGAACAGATTTTAAACCCCCAAAAAGTCAAGAAATTAAAAAAAATTGTTGAAGAACAAAAAAGATCGCCACCAACGCAAATAACTCAATGCAGTCAGAATTGCAGCACTTGATTGATGATATTAGCCATTATTAAGAAAGCAAGTCAAAACGAAAATCAAACAACAATAACAACAAAAATTAATTACCTCCAAAATATTATATCCATTTTTTTAATTAACAAAATTTATTGGCAAGGTAAAGATAGCGTCAGAAAATTAGAAACTAAACGAAACACTTTGTTTTTAACTGGCAAAAGCATGGGACCACTCCATAATAAGGCTTGATAACATTTCGACAAAAATGAACAAAAAACAGCAAAAATAAAAAAAAATTGGCTCAAACTTTTAAAAACAAATAATTTCAAAGTAATGAAATCCATTAGATCGAGTGAAAACGTCCAATTTTTTTAAGATCACAAACGCCTTTATAGAAGGGTAATATTAGCTGTCTTCATTCCTTTTTTATGTCTGTTTTCACTTTTTTATTCGGTTACAAGAAGAACAACAAATAGAGACAACAAACAAAAATTCAATTAAAACTTGCGAGAAAACGATGTCGAAGCCGTTATGGCAAATTTTGCCCCTAAAAATATGTTCAATTGTGCCTTCCCCGAATGCCAATAATGTGATATGCGAGCTCTCTCTAATGAGAATAGGTAATAAGGAGACAAAAAAAGAAAAAAGGGCAAAATTATATATTATTTTGATTTGTTCAAAAAACATTATTTTGAAAGCCATGAAAGCCACTAGTTACAAAATGAAATGATTAAATAGGTTCTTTTAATTGTCCAACGAAAACGTAGAGACTTGTAATTATTGAGATTTGTCTTACGTCTACAAAAGATTGTCAAGTTTTGACAAAAGTCAAAAAATAAAAAATTGGTGCATAACTAAAGCCTTAAAGACAATAGATTGTTTACACCTGCACCATCCCCGACAACAATACTGTCTTATGTGATTTGTATTAAAACAAACAATCAACAAATCGACAAAAAAGAACAAAAGTTCAAAAAAATGATTTTTTTTTGTTTTTGAAGACATTTGTTTTCGAAATCATGGAAGCCATCAGCTATCTACTCAGATCATAAAATAGGCTCGTATATTTTTTTCATAAAAATCATGGAGACCTGTAAAATTTCAGAAAATTTCATAGCACTAAAAGACAGAATAAAAATGACAATCAAAGACAAATGAAAAGAAATTCATTTAAATTCTTCGAGAAAGGGGCCCCGAAGCTGTTAAAACATTAATCCACGCTTTTAAAGAATTTTATATGTTCGATTGTGATATATTTGGAACGCCAACATTGTAATATGCTAAATTTCAAAACTGTGATAATGCAAAAAAACCAAAAAAAACTTGAAATATGGGCTAATGCCTAAAAATTAAAAAAAAATGTGAAATCTTGTAGTATAAATGCCAAAAAACCATAACTGATCATGGAAGAGGATTAAATTTGAACTCAACAGAAGGATGAGGTAGAGGAAGTTTTCTTTCTTTCTTTGCTGATACCAGGATACAAGTTGACCAAATTAAGAGAAAGGTTATGAAAGTTGAATAGGCATTGTTTGTTCAAGAATCAAACATTTCTAAGTCATAACGGCCAAAATCTTCCGAATAAGAAACTTGATACATTAATGTGGAACCATTTATTAAGCCAATTGGACCTATCAACACTGAGCTTTGATTTGAATTGTTCTTTCTTTAACTAACATACAAATGATCAAATTTTTTTTTAAAAAAAAAGACCGGTAGTTTTGACGGTCCAAGATTGGACCAAAACCAACCCTGCTATTGCTGTTCATCCAATATGATCACTCAATTGTTTCGAATGCTACAGATCAAGATAATTTGTTTATAAAAAGATTTAAAAAAATGCCGCCTCTTTGATAATCATAGAGTAAAATTAGCAAATAACCGCAAAATTTGATTCCATAATACTCTCAATGGAATTGGAAGTAGGACTAGCTCCCCTTGTAGTTTGCAAAGATTTTGTTAGTTGTTTTTGGGCGTGTTATTCCGGCAAATGTATCAGAGTTGCACTATAGAAGCTTTGTTTGAGCAATTTTTTGATTGAAAGGGTTTATTTTGAAATATTTAGCCGAAGTTTCAGCCAAAAAAATAATTCAAAATGTTCAGCCATACTTTTTTGTCTTTCAAAACAAAATCGACAGTACTATTGTTAACTCTTTTCTTAATCATTACTTATTTTTAGCAAAATTGATGAAATTTTTTGGCAAAATTCCGGAAAATGTGAATAAAAATAACGCAAATTAGTCTAATATTCACAAAATTTAAACCACGATAAATTGTTCTAGAAAAAGAAATTCAAAACATTCTGTTGATTTCCATACTTTACGCCGGGCGGCCTTCTTATTGCTACCACTCGCAGCTCTCTACGATGAAAATATCGATCGGTCAAAACTGTCTGAACAAAAAAGAACAGTTGAGTATATATTTCCTCCCCCCAAAGAGGGGTCGGAACAATTAGTACCGCGCTCCAAACCAACTTTAAACCATAATATGACACACAGGAATAAAATGCAGATAATGGAGAACTAACGTGTTGGTTGCAACAGGCTGGCAAAATAGAGAAAAAACTGTATAAATTTTCCCAGTTTCTCAATTGGTACACAGATAACTAACGCCCGGCTTCATACAATGCCAAAAGGTATTAACACCATATATCTTCTTTGAAACGATTCGGATGACATGATTGTCCAGCTTTATATTAATCTGCTTTAAAATGGAATAACTTTTTGGTGCAAGATCTTGCAAGAATCTTGCAAAATTAACTTTTGGTCTCGTGTAGGGTCCACAAAAAGGTTTCGGATGTATCTGATCTATTCTCAATTTCAAACGCAAACAAAAATTCATGCAACTGCAACAGTTTTTTATTTAACTAAAAACCACTCTAATTCATGAAATTGATTTTCGAAAGGTAAATGGGAGAAACAATTTTCAATAATTGTTTTAACGATATTCTTTATTCTTGATAGGTTTTTCTAATAGTTAATTTTCGGTCGCTTGAGAGTACCCGAAGCGTGAAACGGTCTGAAATAAAAAAATATGCTTTGGTTAGTCCTCGAAGATCTAAAAAGTTTTAAAGGTCTCTTCAGGAATAGGTTTTCTTTGACACCATTTTAAAATCTAATCATCGATCGGCCAGAAACTGAATTAACAAACTAGCCAGGTCAGCAAAATTAAAATTGACGGTTGATACAAAAAGATCAGTAAACTCCAAAAAATTTGGGCGGGTGGAATAACCAGGATGCGGAATAACACGTACAATTATATTGAATGTGGGCTCCCGTTTTTCACTCTTGAATTGTTTTTCCATAACTGTCTTAGATCTGCCTATACTTTATAATGACAATTAATTTGCAGTGGACAGGTCTCAAACGGCTACTGGATCTTGAAAAGGGCACTTCTAAAACGATTTATTTTCTTGTAAGGTTATCTCAGTATCGTGTAAGATCTTGCAAAATAACCATTCGGAGCGATTAATTTAACTAACTCTGCTCCGTTATGTCTCTTCTGACCACAACAATTGGAGATGAAGACACCAATCCAGTCTTCACTTTGCTGTCCACGCCATCTCCACTGGCCAGGGAGCCCAAATCACGCTTCTGTCGTTTGCTGCAATCTGCAAAATAATGAGGTCATTCTTGACAACTGGTTCATTTGAGAGTGGTCAAGCAAATCGATAGGCACACACGCCCAATTTTTAGAAATGTGTCAATTAAGCCGAAAATAATGGAGATTGTGGTTTTATCTTTTGATTCGGCTTAATTTTACTTAAGCTTAGTTTGCGCTCACTATTCGATTTTATGAATTGAGGTTAAAAATTTAAGCCTTGCCCCAATCCGCCCAGAGACATGCTAGATGAAGGTTAGAAAACAACAAAAAATGAATTAGGAATAAGCCAAGCTTGACATATCTTGACAGGAAGCTCTAATTGTTCAACGTAAACTTGGCAAGATAGACGAATTGTTGATGAAAAAAGAACGAAAGGGATTTTCTCTTAACGAAAAGAGAACGGATTATACGAAAATCAAGCAGGAGAGGTAGATCAAAATCGATTGGTAGGTTAGTACCAACTACTCAAGTCGATGTTCGACAGAAAAGTAAGATCTCGTCGGGCCATCTCCATTCAAACGCACAATATTCTGGACATTGGTACGGATTGAGACTAATTAGAGGTCACTTCAAGTTTACAAAATTTGTTCATTAGTAGGCACTTAGTTTGGTTTAAAGCATTAAAACGAGAACATAATTGTGTTTAATTGATCACTGTCCATATTGAGAAATAGCTACAAAACCGACCCAAGAAGCGTCGTCTTTCGGCGGTTTTTGTCGATTCCGTCGGTTTTTTCAGTCGTGTAAGAACTGTCATTTATCGTCATTTTTGTCGGTATTTTATGTAAAAAGTGTCGAATATTGTTGTTTTCGTCGATTTCATTGGTTTCATCGTTTTCTTCGGTAAATTAAGTATGAGGTGTCGGTTATTGTCTTTGTGGCTGGTATCATCGCTGTTTTGTTGGAACTGTTGGTATTAGGTCTTTCCGACTCGAGCAAAAATAATACCGACTATCAAATATTTTCCTCGAAAATTCATTCCAAGATAAACGAATCAGCGCTGATTATCACATTCGCTATCTCATTCGGTTTTGCTGAAAATCGGGAAAAAAAGTTCAGGTAAAATTTCCATTTTGTCCTAGATGGATAGAAAATAGCCGCAGATAAGTTATGCTATTTTGCTTCAAAAATTATTGGTAAATTTTTAGCTGCCAATTTTCCAATCAAAAGTTGAGCTACAATTCTAAACAACAATCAGAAATATGCCAACAATAAAAAGAACTTCAATATCCAAGGAAAAGTATCATCTTATGTAAAAGCAATAAAAAGAACTCAGAAACAACTTTAAGCAGAACCTAATTAAACTCTCCTCAGCACAAAGATGTAAAATTATTGCTACGAGGCAATACCAGAATCAAAAAGTAGGATCGAAAAAGACAAGAAACCTTTCAAAACTGTATTTCGATAATGATTTCTTGGCCCGATACTGGCTTCTTGATATTTTTTCCTAGATTTTGTTTCGTGAAATTAAAACATGGAGAAATTTTGAGAGAAGATCATACAGTCTCAATGTGGCGGCTGAGCTTAATAACTCAATTGCCGAATTGAATAGCGCTTCAAGGCCATTTCAAGCCTTAAAGCTAGAATAGCATGACAAGCGAACTTAATGCTACATTCTGTCGAAGCCATACAGATTAAAACCATACATTAAAACTTGGTCCATAGTTAGCCAAAGGCATAGTGACCAACTTGTTCTGAGCTGATTTTGCGATTTCGAATTATAAGTTGAGTTATTAACCAAAACTCAAGCAAAATTTGATTGTTTCAATTTGAACTATTTTGTTGTTCTGAGAGAAACAAGTTTGTTATACAGCAAAGCTGAGCAGTTAGTTATTGAGGCTAATTGAGCAACAAGTAATGCAACGGCATTCTAAAGTATAGCGGACAATACAGTTCACAAAAGATAACTGCAAAAACACAATATCCGGACAGATTTGAAACCGCTGAAACGAGCTGGGCGGTGTAAAGTTTTCCTTGACTTTGATAGGAGAGCAGCCGTTACATTTGGTCCGCCGACCCGGACAGTGGAAGGCAAGCTGCTGCCCAATCTGATGAAGAGAATGCCAAAAGCACTCCATAAAGAAAATCAAACGAATCAACAGCGCAACGCCAGCTAGGCAGAGCGAAAGGTGCGAGTGCAACTCACAAAACACGTTGAAGATTTGACCTCGCTTAAAAGGAACAAGCAAAGCAAAGGCAAACAGCAACCAAGCATTCCAAGCACAACCCGCAGAGAGGAGCTTCAATCAATAGCTCAAAGGTACGATAAGAAGTTCCAAGATTTAGTGGAAGAATTAAACACTAAAACAGGCTACAAAATAATTGAAGATTCAGATCGACCCAACAAACTAAAGGTCCCCCACCAACAGACTGCCCACCTTCTAGAGGAGCAAAAACCCAAGCAACTGCAGCGTCGAAACAAGCTTGTGCCCTATAAAGCTAATTTCGTTGAAGAACATCTGAAAGAAGCAAGAAAGTTCAAAGCAAGTTTGGACTATCCTTGGCTTGCATATATAAGCAAAGGCACGCAACCAGCAATGAATGCAGAGCAAAGCAACACAACTCAAGCGTTGAACGACAACGAGAGCAACAACAACTACCCGACGGACAACCCAGTTGCTCAAGCAGTGCAAAATGGAGCAACAGCAAGTGGCCAGGAGACGGAAAACGTTTCGAAAACACCTTCAGCAAAGCAAAGGCGCGAGGAAAGGATGAAGAAATTCGATATCGAGTTCAAAACCCAGATGCGACTAGAACAGGCACGGTTAGAGCAGAGGAAGCTAGAGCTGGAAATGCAAATGAAGGAACTGGAAACCAAGCATCAACTGCTGGAAGAAGAACGTGAGCTAGAGCGCAAAGTGAAGAGAACAGCATTAGAGAACGATGATGCTCGTTCCCAATCAACTGGTGCTAGAGACAAATAACCCTTAAACTGGACCCTAAAGAAGAGAAATGTCTCAGACTGGGCCAGCAGGATCGACAACCTTCTAACATCAGATCGATCAACAGCTCGCTTCAAAGTAACCCTTGAAGTGAACAGGTAGAGTCACTTCTCACAATATCGCAATTCACGAGACCGGTCCTCAAGTGTTGAAGACCGAGACGTTTCCCCCAGAGCTGGTTTAAGATACAACACTGGCAATTCAGGTAGTAGTAACCTACCAAAAGCTGAAGCTGAACAACTTCGACGGAAAACCCCTCGAATGGCCAGAGTGGTCTAGTATGTTCATTGCTACAGTGGATCAACGACCAAAACCAGACTCAGAGAGGATGAGCCATCTGAAGACTCTACTGACAGGCAAGGCAAAGTCAGCAATCTCTGGAATGGCCTATTCTGTACAGTCCTATGGTGATGCATGGAGCATTCTGGAGAGGAAATTTGGAAGGCCTCATTTGATCATTGATGCAAAATTGGAGTCTTCGCAAAGCAAGTCAGGTAAAACCTCAGGACTCAACAAGTTTGATCAGTTTCCCATTTATTGTTTAGAACTTTGTGAATGTGCTCAAAGAGTACAAGCAGATTGGTGATCTGTAGTCAAGCTTGACACTGTATATGGCAGTAGATAAGCTACCTCAAGTTCTCAAGGAGAAGTGGTGGTTCTGTGTTGATGATAAAGATGAAGATTGGCCCGATCTGGTAATGTTTAAAAAATGGCTATCTAGGATAGCATTCGTGCACAAAGGGTTTTCAGCTTTCAAAGGGGAGCGAAGAGAAGAAGATCGAAGAAGCAAAAATAGAGACAAACGGTTCTCGAAGACATCAAACTTCAGTGGAAGTTCGAACTTGAAAGAAACCAAGCAAACGCAAAGTGGTCACTGTCCACTAGCTGATGACACTCATAAAATTTGGAACTGTCCACTATTCAAGAACATGAGTGTAAACGATCGGTACGTAGCAGTGAGGAAGCAACGCTTATGTTACGGATGTCTAGGCAAAAGACATGCAATCAAAGATTGTAAAGTCAACGCGCGCGGCATCAATGGATGCATCAAGAAGCACAACCGATTGCTACACTCAAAAAATCAAATGGACGAGGGCAATTACGCAGTCAACGTAAGCGCAGCAACGATCAACCAGAGTGACGAAGTTACTAGTTTTCTTCAGATAGTTCCTGTCTAAATACAGAGCCGTGACAACAGGCTGAACACATATGCCTTCCTCGATAGTGGATCAACGGTTTCATTCATCGATTAAAGTGTGCAAGAGAAGTTACGAGCCCAAGGCACCAACCCACCATAGCTGGCATACACGGAACAAAGGATCTGATGACGGAAAGGGTTCCTCTCAAAACAAAGGGACTACATTCAAAGGTGCATACAATCGAAGCGTTTGCACACCCGTCAATCTCCTTGGGGAACACAAAACACAACCACAACAAGCTGAAGCAAAGCTTCAATCACTGGAGTGTTCTACCCAATAAAAGCTTCAACTTGATGGAAGTTGGCATCATCCTTGGTCAAGATGCTTATGAGCTACAACGCCCATTGGACTACAAGATAGGAACACGAAGTGAACCTTTCGCCGTTCTAACAGAGCTAGCATGGGTAGTCAAGGGACACATGACGGGCAAAAGAAGACAAAATTTTTGTCATTTTGCCTTCACTCAAGATGTGAAAGTGGCTGGGAATATGGTGGGATATAGAAACTTATGCTTCCAAAATCAACCTCGTCAGTCAGTCAAAGAGGGAACTGCATACACAGAAGATGCTAGAGAGTACGACGAAGTTTACAGGCGAGCGGTACGAAGTGGGAATGCTGTGGAGTGAACCAGAGCCAAGCCTACCGAACAACTACAGCTCAGCCTTGGGTCAGCTTCACTCAATGGAGCGAAGATTCCAAAGGGACCCAAACCTGAAGAGTTTGTGTCAACAGTCAATAATTACAGATGTCAAAAGAGGATTGGTAAATATATTGGACGAGTCCGAAGTGAAAGGCACCTTCGGAAAAGAATTGCGTTTGCCGCATCCAGTGCTAAACCCGAACAAGCGTGACTAAGTAAGACGTGTTTGCAATGCTGCCTTAAAGTACAAAGAAGTTTGCCTAAATGATAAGCTACTAGCAGGAACCGATCTGCTACATGGGTTGATTGGAACAATATTCAGATTCCGTGAAGGACCAATTGCCCTGACAGCTGACATCGAATCGATGTTTCTACAAAAGCAAGTTCCCGAACAGGATAGAAGTTGCTTGAGGTTCTTATGGCGTCCACGAACAAATGAACCTGTTCAGATATACGAATATCAACGTCACGTATTTTGAGCTAAGAGTTCTCTAACTTTTGCAAACTATCTCAAGCAAGTGGAACTGGACAACGAAATAAGGTATCCGACTGCAGCAAAGGCAATACAAAACAACTTCTACATGGACGATTTCATCAAATCAGTAGAAACCCCAGAAGAAGCAATTGAAGTCTTCAATCAACTGCAACCTCTTCTCTCACGACATGGATTTGAACTGAAGAAGTGGATAAGCAACAACGATGCAGTTATCAAAACAATCCCAGAAGACTTGAAGTCAATTAGCAAAACGAAGCAAATTGAAGTGGAACACATTACAGAGGGATCCGGAGTGCTAGGACAACAATGGAACGTTATTGATAACAGTCTTCAAGTATGCAGAGGTACAAACAAAGAAGTTGAAGCACCTATAACGCAGAGGAAGATTTTGTCGTTGGTATCTTCAGTATTCGACCCGATCGGATTGTTTGCTCCGTTCAGTGTTCACATGAGACGACTTCTGAAAGGCATCTGGACTAAGAATGAACAACATTGGGACAACGATGTAGAGCCTGGTGACGAAGAAGAATTCCTGAGATGGAAAGAAAAACTTCCAACAGTGGCTGAAACAAGCATCGATAGAAGGTACTTCAACGGAGGTTTGGGATAAAACCAAACTTCATGTGTTTGCTGACGCATCTGAAGTCACGATGTGCGCAGTGGCCTATCTACGTTCACAACCAAAAGAATACTCAGGTGACTTAGCATTTGTCATTGGAAAATGCAGAGTGGCACCGATGAGGCATCTTTCAATACCGCGATTCAGGGCAGTGAGGTTGAAAGAACAGATAGTCAAAGAATATGAAATGAAGATAAAAAATCGCCGTTTTTGGTCAGACTCAACTACGATACTGCAGTGGATACACAGTTCCCATCGTAAACACCAAGTGTTTGTGGCCAATCGAGTAGCTGAGATACAACAGATGTTTCACAGTGGAAACATATGAGCGGTATCAACAACCAAGCGAACATTGGCACCAGAGCAATCACCTTTAAAGAACTCAAGAGAAGTGAGTGGCTCACTGCGCCAGCTTGGTTAAAGCGACCAAAAAAGGAATGGCCAGTGCAAGTGAACCTAATCTTTGCATTAGATGAAGAGAATATACCCTCATCAGTCTTCATGATACAGGCTGAAGAGAAGAAAGCTGTTATTCAATGGGAACGATTCAGTAACTTTAACAGACTAGTGAACACAGTATCATACTTACAGAAAACATTGGACAAACACAAAACAGCAAAACTCGTAGTCAGCATTGAAGAAAGAGAAGAAGCAAAAGCAACAATCTTCAAATTACTACACCAAGAACAGTTTTTTGAAGAGATGAAATCTCTCAAAGCTGGAAAGGAAATTCCCAGAGGCAGCGAAATCCTACAATTCTCAGCCTTCCTAGACGAAGAAGGACTTATTCGAGCCAGTGGCAAAATTGGCAAAAGTCAATTGGACTTCAATGCAAAAATCCCATACTGTTACATTAAAAACCATGCGGTAGAATTATTCTTGCGAAACGAGCACAAGGACAAACAACATGAAGGCACTGAGCATGTCAGAAACGTTGTTCAGCAGAAAATGTGGATCCTACGCATACGGAACGCCTTAAGATCAATCAAGAACAAGTGCGTTACCTGCAGAAAGGGCAGAGCACAAACGATAGCACCAGTAATGGCAGATCTACCCGAAGAGCGATTAGATGCTTCAACAGCCTTTACAAATGTTGGAGTTGACTACTTTGGCCCTTTCATTGTGAAGATTGGGCGCAGAAACAAAAAGTGATGGTGTTGTCTCTTTACTTGTCTAACTATCAGAGCGGTGCATATAGAAGTGGTACCTAAGTTGGACACAGACAGTTGTCTCAATGCAATAATGAGATTTATTGCTCGAAGAGGCAAACCGAATACGATAATCAGCGACAACGGGACGAACTTCGTTGGAGCTGAACGAGAGTTTGCAGAGTATGTTGTGGCATGGACCAAGGAAGGCATCGAAGAACATCTAATTCAACGAGGAATCAGATGGAAGTTCAACCCACCCGCAGCACCTCACTTCGGAAGAGTATCGGAACGGTTGGTAAGAAGTTGCAAGAAAGCAATGTATGCGGTGTTAGGGAACAGATCAGTCACTGAGGACGTTCTCTCAACTACGATGTGTATTGTAGTGCAGACATTGAACTCAAGACCGTTGACTCCAGTCAGTTCAGATGTTAATGACTTAGATGCATTGACCCCCAATCACTTCCTGCTTGGCAACAGGAACATTTGCTTACCCTATCTACCATTCGAAGAAGAATTTGTTGACCATCGAAAACTCTTTTGACAAACTCAACCCTACGCAAATCTCATATGGAACATGTTTCTTAAAGAATATCTGCCGACTCTGAACAACCGGCAGAAATGGCGATCTGCGGCAAACGAAGCCCTTAAGGAAGGCGATCTCGTTTGGTTGATCGAAGGCAGCCACAAGCGTTGATATTACAATCTAGGTCGAGTTACGGAGACCATCGATGGGTCTACGGTGTGATTCGATCAGCGATAGTTCGAACGAACGACGGAATGTACAAGAGACCAGTAGTGAAGCTCGCCCCAGTACTATCTGGGAAAGATGTTTTCGCGATGGAAAACTGGGCCGCCGATGTGGCGGCTGAGCTTAATAACTCAATTACCGAATTGAATAGCGCTTCAAGGCCATTTCAAGCCTTGAAGCTAGAATACCATGACGAGCGAAATTTAATGCTACATTCTATCGAAGCCATACAGATTTGTTCACTTTGTTCAACATTTACATTCACTGACTTTTATTAGTACACAATTGTCATACTCGAAGTGAAACTAAAACTCTAACTACCTCAACCACCAGCAAAACAATACTACGACTTAACAGTATTGCATCAGATTCTCTGCGATTGGATTGCGAATCAACCTGCTATTGATACAGAATATTCGACAAAACTTCTACATGGTTAACATACTTCCCATGACATCAAATTTGCACTGAAAAAGTGACGTTATGGAAAAGTGTTCACATTTTTCAGTTGAATTTGACATGTATATCCACGTGACTAGCAGCATAAAAGGAACTTGAAAAACTACCAAAAAATTACTAAACTGACATACAGTGCATATTGAAGCACACTCTCTTGAGCGTAAATTACTTGTTATCATGTCTTGTTTCTTTAGATCATACTAGTGATTGTACAGTACAACTTAACTTTGACTTGTGAAAAGAGAATTAACTTTGAAATTCTCAAAATTTTCTTTCTGAGGAACAAAGTTCCTAAGTAAGAGAAACTTTGTGCAAAGCACATAGTCAGTTGCTCTTACTAGCTTTAACGAAGTCTAGCATAGTTTGATATTGGTTGTTATTGAAGCCTATTGAGAAAAAAATTGGTCACTCAATTATCGGAATATTCAAAATTGAGTTATATTCTGAGGTCTCCCCGGTGAAAGAGACTAGCTAGAACATTAAAACTTGGTCCATAGTTAGCCAAAGGCATAGTGACCAACTTGTTTTGAGCTGATTTTGCGATTTCGAATTATAAGTTGAGTTATTAACCAAAACTCAAGCAAAATTTTATTGTTTCAATTTGAATTATTTTGTTACTCTGAGAGAAACAAGTTTGTTGTACAGCAAAGCTGAGCAGTTAGTTATTGAGGCTAATTGAGCAAAAAGTAATGCAACGCATTCTGCAGTATAGCGGATAATACAGTTCACAAAAGGTAACTGCAAAAACACAATATCCGGACAGATTTGAAACCGCTGAAACGAACTGGGCGGTGTAAAGTTTTCCTTGACTTTGATCGGAGAGCTGCCGTTACACTCAATTTAATTAGACTTTTAAAATTCAGTGAATATTGATAATACGAATCAAATTTTGCTTCAATGAAGAGGAATCTCACTTTGAACTTGTTAGAACTTCAATGTGACCTGCCAGTTTTAGGACTCAGGTTCAAAACAACAGAAAATAAAGTCAAAGTCAACAATGTCATTAGTTGCTTGCAGACCAATTCAGAAAACAGCAAATATTCACCATTGAAAACGCATAGCATTCAATAGATTGTCGATAAAGTAAATAAATTACTCTAATTAACGAAAAGCCTAGATCCAAATTTGAATCTGTTTTTTTTCCAATAAAACCATAATAAACAAAGTACAGCCTCGATATCACTTCAGGCTTGCTAAAACCAGTAAATATTGAAATTAGTAAAATAATTCGGGAAAACTAGCTAATTTTTCTTTAATAGTGTCCAAAATCTGAACAGTATGAAATGTGAAATTCATGAAAAAGGAAATTTTGTAGAAAATAACTCAATTTTACATTCTAGGCTTAACGGGCTTTTTAGTGATACCACTCATCATTCTCTATGATGAATATATGAACCGGCAAAACTGAGTGAACAAAAAACAGTTGAATATGCAGTTCCTCAAACAGCTTAACCCACAGGTCGGGATGGAATAAAAAGAGAACGCCGATGAGCAAGAAAAACTCAGACAGAAAATGTTGCTTGAAAATTTCCTTTTCGTTGGGTATACTATTGCAAATTTTCTTTACTAAATTTGTGATACACTTTGTTCAAACACGACCAAACTACGCAAAACACGACAGATAGATCGTGCGAAAATACAATAGAATCAAATGGAAACTTTAATACAGATACCAATTATTGAGATATAAAGAAGCCAACAAAATTTCCGCTGAATAACCGATCAAGGACATAATAACTATTTGAAGTCGCTTTTGATATTGAACTGAAAATCTAGTTAAATGGTTGTCCTGAACTAACTAATCACCCTGCAACAGAATCTATAGCTTAGAAGTAGGCGCAAGGTTTAGTGAAAAAACGTCAAAAAAAGTTGTTGTTGTTTCAACATACACTATGGTACCAAAAAGCTACGTACACCTGACGACTTTTTAAAAAGCAATACAAACATCAAATAATATAACATTTTGAGTTCAATTTTGTTCTCTAATAACGCGTCCTTAGACCTTTAGCTTTTATGACGTCTAGTAGACGATTTGTATAGTGTTCATATAGGTTTCTCACGACGTCTGCGTCGATTTCGTTCCCAATTTCATTCACTTTTTCTTCTAATTTTTTCCAAAAAACTGTCTGTTCTCGTAATCGTTGCTTCAAAATCGCCCATAAATTTTTAATAGGATTCAGATCTGGACTGTATGCTGGCCATTCCAGTACGTTCCACTCGTTTTCTTGGAAGAAATTGCCAATAATCTGCAATTTATGCATAGGAGCATTATCTTGTTGAAAAATAATATCCAGGAAAGTCATTTTTTCATCGTAATTTTTCAAAATTTTGAAATAACCGACAGCGTTCAGCTTGTTTGGACTCTTAACAAGCAATTTCCCTCCATCTGATTGTATTGCACCCCAAAACATATGATCGTTTGTCTGAACAAATTTGTTGTGTTTTTCTTTTCAAGAAATTTTGTTCCGTTTCTTCAAAAAACTCGCAAACGTCTTTCGCTGGTGGCGCCTTGAGCCTGTTATCTTTTTTGGTGTCGTTTCTATGCATGATGTTTACTAGACCGTGATTTAAAGCCGAGTTGTTTTGGATTTTGTCCATGAAAATTGAACATTTCGAATGGAAACAGCGTGACAAACAGTAAAAGAATAAAGCAGCTTAACCTTCTTTTCTGTGTAAGCAGATACAATTACAATGAAATCTCGTTTAAAACTTCAAGATTTCACGCATTTGTTCACGATTTAGCGCAAAGCAAATGTTTTGAGCGAAAGCAACGCTTAAAGAGCACGAATTGTGCTGTACGTAGCTTTTTGGTACCATAGTGTATTCAGATCTGAAACTCTCGCAACTTCTTTAAGTGAAAATTGACAAAGTCAATTGAAGTAATAGGCTCAGTCGTATGAAGAGCCGTTTGAGAGAAAAAAGTATTGAGAGTCGTATCAAATGAGAGAAAAAACTATTTTACAGAGCCCGAGGACCTAATAATCGATGATAATTCTCCACCACGTAGAAGATTAGGATTTTTTCCAACCCCTCTCCAAAGAAGTGGAAACATTCCATTTTTTATATAATAACGTGATACGGAACAACACATAATATGCCAGTCGCAATGTAAAAAGAGGGCTAAACTGAATAGATTAAACTTTTTTCCATTCTTTACTTTTGGTTTCCTCGAGTCAAAAAAGGAAACAAACAACCGTCGCGGAGGTTTTTTGAAAGAAGGTGTTTGATCAATCCCAAATGGTTGAAACCCTGGACTTGTATTCCTTCCCATTTTGGGTCCAGATGTCTGTCAATTGGACAACGATGACAAAGGGTGATCCCAAAATGGAAATCCAGTTTAACGATTACCGGAAATCTTAGAAAGATCCCAAAATTTACCCCACTAAGATCCAGGAAACTTCCGTGAGTAATTAAATACTAACTAATATCACATGCAGACGTCTCTTGTGGTGGACAGGCGAGTACTTTGCAGTGTATGTAGACAGTGTTGAGGGTAACAGTGCCAGAGATGTACCAGCCGAAGGCCTTGAACTGGAAAAACTCCTCGTCCAGTTCAGAGCCAGTTAGCCTTTCAAATGAGTCATCAGAAGGACACCTTGAAAAACATCAGGGGAAATCTCAGGTTGAGGTCCACCCAGGTTTAGACCTCGACTTATGAAAAGAATTTATAATTGTGTTAAGGGCGGCCAATTTTGACTATAAATACAGGGTCCAGTTACTAGTTAAAGTTGAGGTAATTCTTTTCATTGGTCCAGATAAGGTCTTTTCATAACAAATCAAGGTCGAGCATGGTCTTTCCATTAGTTGAGGATTGCATTGTTGTGGGATTAGTAAAAGTTAATTTTTCCTATTGTAGATGTGTACCATCTAACAGCAACACCAAAATAGCATTGCAGCAGGCGGTCCACCTTCGAAAAACAGGCGGAATTTTAACAAATAATCTTAAGAAACGTTGCATACTTACGATAATATATTGCGAAGTTGATCGGCTGAATTCAACTAGTTAATAAAACTCTAACAATCAACTTTTCATCGGCAATGACTTTAGTGTGTTATAGTTGAGTTCATTTGATTCTAAAATTCGTTTTTTATATATATTCATAATAGCAGAGTTCATTTTTTGATAAAATATCAGAAGCATTGAAAAATTTGAACGTTCAGACCCGCGGACTACGTTATAAGGCAATTTTCAGCGCAAATGTAATTTTTTTTGGGTCTAGCATGAACATTTTACGTCGAGCTGTTGAGCATCATATTTGGGTCGAGATAAAAGCCAGCATCATATTTGGTTCGAGCTTAAGGCCAGCATATAAAATTGGAGTCGAGCCAAAGTCTAGTTGAACAATCAGGTCCAGCAAAATTTTTTTCATGAGTTGTTTGAGGTCAGCATGGTCTTTTCGGTCGAGCATGGTCTGTTAAGAAGTCGAGGTCTGAACCTGGGCACAACCGAGGCGGTCTCTGATCATACCAACCTCAGGCGCACACCTTCGCATCATGCGTTTAAGTTTAAAAGAAAACGTTCGCTCGCAGGTAGGCCTGGACAAGTAATTTTGGCGTAGGATAATTGTCTGATTAGTAACTATTTTGGTCTCGGACGGTGTGATCTAAAACCGATTTGAGTGTGCAATCTAAGTTGAGAAGACCGTACAAAAACAACAAAAATTGGCAAGATATCTTTGGTATAATGGGTTTCAAAACTAAAAAAAGCTTAGACACGTTTAGTTTGTTAAGAAAGGAAAATTCGCTAATTCTCATTCTGGGTTTCGACCTACTTTCTTGTAGTTTACGAACAACGTTTTCCACGGTCGGTTACGTTTTCAACGGTCGGTTACGTTTTCTGTTCGGTCTGCTGGAATTATTTGTTTTCGAAAACCTAAACTATAAAAGTTCTCGTTATTTCTTTCAATGTTTAAAGAGCGGCCACAATAAATCTCGCTGATTGTTATTGCCTAACAAAAATGACGACACCAACAAAAAATTATGAGGGCTTTTCGTCGTTTTTGGCTACAATACGGCAATGAAACCGACGATTTCTTAGGTTTAAAAAACGAAGATTTCTCAACTAGGAAATACTATAATCCCAGAGCGCACAAAAATCTGACCAGAGTGATTCAAAAGGCATTTTAATTCAGATCTGAGAACCGAAAGTGAACGTCGTCTTAATCAGAACTGATTCAACGGAGTTGAAAGTCTTGGATCAGTACTGCATCAGAGCTCTGATCATGTCAATTAATTTAACTAATTAAGTCAACTTTAGTCCAGTTTTAAGGCTTGGCAAGTCTTGACCATTATTTGTTTAGTCTTGGGCAAGTCTTGGACAAGACCTGTCAATTATTGAGCAAGTCTTGTACATTACTTGACAAGTCTCGTGCAAGTCTTGGCCAAGACTTGATAAGTAAGTCTTGCCTCAAGTATTGAGCACAGTTCATAAATTTAGTTTGCCTTTGTTTCGTAACTATATACAGTGCCTCGCCATTATATACAGTGCCTCGCCAGTAAATCTCGCCAAAGAGAAAATGAAGCACAAGAGAACGCTAGCACTTCCACAAAGTTCACTTGATAGAGAATGAAAAATTCTGATGTCGGCCAATGATATCAGTCGCGGCCACTCCTTTTTTGGCCATTGAAAAAAGTTTGGTTTCAGAGTGATTATATGGGACATTTTAATTTGGTATATGCTCATATCAGAAACAAATTGGTCAGATTATTCAGATTAACAAATTTGTCGTAAAAATATTTCAAACCTATTTTAACAAATTTTTAATTGCATTAATTATAATTAATTTCTTAAATAGCTGTACTTTGGTTAATAACTGCGCAATAATCAAGACTTGTCAAGTCTCGATCAAGGATTGACTAAGGACTTGCCAAGTTTTGGCCAAGACTTGACTTCGATTTGAGAGGTTTTGAGCAAGCCTTGACAAGTCTTCACATGTCTCAAGACTTTAAATATGACTTAATCAGTTCTGATTTGTCTATTCAAGCCGTGTATTTCGCTGGAAAAGTACAGATAAAAATTTCAAACTCATTGCGTGAGTGCGAACAGAATTTAGCTTTCTGCGCACAAAATCTCGCAAGATAACTGTTTATGCCAGAATATTGCAGATTAAACCTCTGTTCTCTGATTTCGTGTCTGTGTCTGTATGTGATGGGCGGGCGGTGTGGGGGGTTGAACTCTTATCTATATCTCACTTGTTTGCCGAGAGAACATATCGTGTGTTAGAAGTATAGTCTTCAGTCTGAGTAGCCCAACAATCAGTAGTGATGAGAGTGTAGTCATGATTCACTTCAGATTCAAAGGACACCTTCACGTACACCTCGTCATTCAACAGAGCTGTTGCAGCACTTGGGCTGAAACGATCCAGTTATCGACAGTTATGGCTATGTTACAAGTCAACTTGTTAATTGATGTAAAAAAACTTCAATTCAATGGGTCGCTTTCCCATTATAACCCCACCACTCCAGCTTAGTGGTCAGATAACCTGCAGCCCCCCCCCCCCAATCATGGTAAATATAGCATTATGGGGGATGGGGGCTACAATTTCATTGGGTATGCTATAATGGGAAGAACCAGTTTAACTATGATCCCAGTCTAATTATATCGTCCTCGCTCAAACAGTCTCGAGAATAAAAACTGACGTTTTCTGGCTATAAAAACACATTTTCTGGCTATAAAAACACATAGTTGCAGTTCAATTGCTGTCTTCAAGTGGCGAAAATATTTTTGGCACAATAAATCGCTAAAGTCCAAACTGTATACGTAATCGGATTTGCCAGCCGAACAAATGGTGTTGCAAATCCGATTAGGTATACAGTTTGGACTCACAATTATCTTATTATCTCCAGAATTTCATTTTTAGAACTATTTCACTGAAAATGTTTACCAAAAATTGTATGGTAGCTTTCCTGCGCTTAAAGTTCCAGATTTTAACCTGGCTTTTTTCTTTCTGCTTAATTGAAATGATGAATACAATGAAATTATGTGCGTTAGACGAAATCTTGGCAGAATCATAATTTCCGAAAAAAGGTTCTGCTGAGCCTACTGATTTCAGAGGGTTCTTCGACACCTAATATCTGACATTTTTATGGTGAAAATTCAATTCAGCGGTAATGACTCTAATTTCGATGAAGTGAAAGATTGTGACAGCAACGCCTTTTTCTTGACAAGAATATGGTTGAATTAGTAAAAAAAATGGGTAGAAAAACTCAGTTTTCCACATAATTTAGAAATTCAAACTGCAAGCATTTCAAGTACGAAATATAAGTTTTAACACTCCAGTTTATCTAATCCCGGGTCGAGGTTTGGCGGTGAATTTTCGTAAGAAATGCGGTGAAATGCGGTGAAAAAAAATAACTTTCACCGCGTATTTCTTACATCTTTTTGCGGTGAATGCGGTGAATTATTTATTTTCACCGCGTTCTCAGTATTCGTAGCAAGAAGAATTATCCCCACACAGTTTCGAACCTCTGACCTCCCGCATGCCTTCAACTCCTTAGTCCACGTCGCCATCTCTCACGTATATCATTCAAATTTCTTGTGAATTTAAATCAGATTGAGTTCACTTTGGAAATCATATGCGGTGAATTTTTGTAAGAAATGCGGTGAATTTCGCAGTGAATTTTTGTAAGAAATGTGGTGAAATGTGGTGAATTATTTGTTTTCACCGCATTCACCGCTTTCACCGCATTTCTTACACTAATTTACCACAAAAGTCGATGCGGTGAATTTTTGTAAGAAATGTGGTGAATTTTGCGAGGAATTTTTGTAAGAAATGCGGTGAAATGCGGTGAAATATTTGATTTCACCGCATTCACCGCAATCACCACATTTCTTACAAAGATTCACCGCATTCACCGCATTTCTTACAAAAATTTACCCAAAAATTTCGACCCGGGATATACGAAACATGCAAGGGTGTTTTTAATTTCTCTTTATCACAGAAATGTGGGGTGCATTCCGTCGAAACGCAATTGCAAAAATGCAAAAATAATTACTTCTGACAAATTATAGGATGGCACAAGTCTTTAGTTCAGAAGATAAAAGAAGTGAAATCATTTTTGAAACAGATGGGAACTTTATAAACATGAGCTTCGCCGGAAATCGCAGATATCAAAAATGTATTTTTTTTACTAAATTGAACTTACCCATTTTTTTCAAAACAATAGAAATATTTTTGAGAGAAAAAATTGCGTTTGACATCCAAAGACAATCAATAGAAATTTCTAATCTCTTTGCCCGAAAAATCAGTAGAGTGAACCGCGAATTTCAAGTGTATTGTAAGCAAAGAGTTTCAACTAAAAAAATGTGGCCAAAATTGTTACCAAAGGCAGTAGTAGTAATGAACAAATGTTCTATTGCTGTCACTTTTCGATATGTTATTTTGATTTCCTTTATTCCATTTTTAATTATTTTATATTGGGTTTGGTTCCAGAACGAATCATTTTGGTTCTAAAACAATTCTAAAAGAACGGTTTTGGCTCTACAAAAATTTTTCTCGATCTGGTTGATAGATTGAAACAATTTTTTTAATTGAAATAATTGAATTATCCTCGAACTGTTGCCTCTGAAATATGTCTTGTCTCTATATACTTCGTGCTCTGACAACTAAGAACACATAATCGATTTTTCTCTGCAATGTTTTCGAGAATTTGCAGCAACAACTGCATGGATTTTGCCAACGACTTGCAGCCGTTAACAATAGTCGAGAGCCCATCATATTTCTTTTATGTTGTTTTTCAAATTTTACACCAAAAAAACCTTTAAGTCCGACATACCTAATTATTTTTATTAATTGCAGTGCCCTAAATTTTTAAAGGTAACTCAAGTTACGGTCCCAGACCAAAAATACATGAGATTAGACCTTAGTGCTTTTGAGCTTGTTTGAGAGCTCGAACTGCGTACAATGAAAACCTCTGATCCAAAAACAATAAAAAATCACGGGTCTTCTTGAACATGCATCCTGATCTAAAACACCATCCTGGTAAAACTCTGGTATTCATTTACACTAATACAATACTATACAAAAGCCTCTAGTGTAAAGCTAGCAAATGAAATTTAATTCTGTTGGAATTTTTCTTCCCGAAATGAGACGTCTCTGTGACTCCATTCATTTTGAATCATTATGAGGTATCCAGCATCAAAAAACATTAATTTTCATTAGTATGTCCAGGTGACCTCCAGACCTTTGCCCAGACCTCCCTGACTTATGTACCGACTATTTTTAGTTTCTTGTTCAGACGCCCCAGACTCATGATCAGACTTCCCAGACTTCTGACCAAAATCTGGACCTCATAGATCTGTGTTCAGACTCGTGATCAGACTTCCCAGACTTTATTTGTGATAACTGGCAGACCTATGGTCAGATGTTCTAGACTGATGTCCAGACAGTTTCCTGACTCATTTTCAGACTTCTCATACTTATTCGCAGGTAAGTTGAAGAGCTATCGACAGAACTCCCAGACTGATGTCCAAACAACTTCCAGACTCATGATCAAGGCTCGCAGACCTATGTCCGGACCTCCCAGACTTATTATCAGATAATTTACAGACAACAAAAACTCTTCCAGACCAGTTAAAAAAAGGTCAGTGTTTACTCCCCACCCCCAGACAACCTGTTGTCTGGACATAAATCTAGGACCTGGATTCGGGGAAAGCTCCGATGTCTTGAACGTACTCGAAGAACGAAGTAAATGCGGAGCTCTGTGAAATCTGCATTTTGTAGGTGAATTCCTGGGTTCCGTGAAGTACCAGGCTATCCTCGCGTTCGACACCAAACGAGGAATGGACTCTACCCTCCGCATCATAGTAGCAGAAAGCAGTGGCTTCCCACAGACCAGATCTA
Source organism: Convolutriloba macropyga (assembly GCF_964194025.1). NCBI lineage: Eukaryota > Metazoa > Xenacoelomorpha > Acoela > Convolutidae > Convolutriloba > Convolutriloba macropyga. The sequence continues at coordinate 6,488,336 of NC_134470.1, forward strand.
CTGATCCTAATTCCACTCCCATTAATCAATCCTCCCGACTCGCCACCACTCTCTTGAGTGATCACTTGATAGTAGACTGCGCTGTGTTTGAAGCCTGGATCTGAAAAAAATGAAAAACGTCCGTATAAAAGGAACTCATTTTCACTTGAAAAGTGAATGTTTGATATTTAGAAACGAAGACAGGAAACGTACCTGAAATATGGCGAGAATTCAGCTTTGATTGCTCCAAAAACAGTATAACTAATTGCTGTAATCAGAAGAAATTTATCTTGTATTTAGAAGGAAAATTAAGATCTAAATTTGCCAAGCAATCATTATCTCTGCCCAGGATGAAGTCCGCGACCCGAGACAGGTATTGGCCAGACCGACCATACCCAAAACAGGCATTGGCCAGACCGACAATACCCAAAGATAGGTATTGGCAAGACCGAGCAGACTTTGGCCACCATTGGCCAGACTGAACAGACTTTGGACACCATTGGCCAGACTGACCAGACATTGGACACCATTGGCCAGACTGACCAGACATTGTCCAGACCATTGGGCAGACCGAACAGACCTTAGGCCAGACCGTTGTCCAGACCATCGGCCAGACCGTTGTCCAGACCAATAGCCAGACCGAACAGACCCTAGGCCAGACCATTGTCCAGACCGTAGGCCAGACCATCCGCCAGACCGTTGTCAAGATTAATGGCCAGACCGAACAGACCTTAGGCCAGACCATTGTCCAGACCATAGGCCAGACCATCCGCCAGACCGTTTTCCATACCATTGGCCAGACACATTTAAACGTGTATAAGCATCCAATAAAATTTATAATTTATTCGTTTCATTTTTAAGAATGACAAGTGAATATGAGATTTTAAAAAATAAATTATTGAAAAAAACCCGTCGATTTAAGGACAAATGCAAACTTCAAAAGAAGGTTAATGAAGCATTCTAATCATCTAGAAGTAGATGTCGTTTACCATTTATGGGCTGCTATTTTGAAAACCAGTCAATACAGCGCGCATTTATACAATTTGGCTCTTATTTGGCTGGACCTCTAGGCCTTGAAATTAGGCATTGGACAGACCGAACAGACTGAAATATGGGTATTGGCCAGACCGAACAGACAGAAATATGGGTATTGGCCAGACCAAACAGACCGAAATATGGGTATTGACCAGACCGAACAGACTGAAATATGGGTATTGGCCAGACCGAACAGACCGAAATATGGGTATTCGCCAGACCGAACTACTAAAATTGCCATTGGCCAGACGGAAGGCGCGACCCAAATTTTTCCAGACCATTGTGGACGGTCGCAGCGGACCCCCTGTCTGCGACCCAAGTCGGTCTGGCCAACACCTGTCTTGGGTCGCGGACTTCATCCTGGGTGTTGCCTATTTTTTGCTTTTTTCAATCGTCTTATATGCTTTGTTAAGCTCTGACAACATTGAGTTGTGATTTCGAATGATATCTAGCCAAGCTGTCGAGCATCGTGGGGATACATATTTTTTAAGTTCATCAATTTCTTGCTTGTATCTCCTGATACGGTTCAAACAGTAAACAATTATTTTTTAGTCTAGGTGTTTTCTGATACACTTTATTAATCAGAAACGAACTGGAACCAGTACAGTTTAAACAGCACGAAAAGTCGGGAACTTTTCCAGCAGTAATTTTGATTTTCTCTTTCGTGTTCACCATCTCAAGAAATGGCACAAAAGATTTTCGGCTTCCGTAATTTCATAGGAGACTAATTATGAGAGAATTTCTCAGACAAAAACATACTCATAATTGCCAACAAGGGCTTCGTTTTTTGTTTTGTTTTGCGGTCTTCCAAAAAGCAATGCAACTTGATTATGGAAAAACCAACAAAAAACACGGTTTGATTACTCCTAATTTAAGTCTCTGTACTCTAAAACATAGCCGGCAGATTGCCGGAAAATAGCCGCGATAGACGCTTGGGGCCTTCCATGAATTGAAACAATTATCGAAGAGATTAGATAGACAGATCGACCACCAGTCCTTTAATAGACCACTAGACTTTTTGGCGTAGCTTCGGACTGTCATTTTTATGAGACACATAAGCACTATAAGGAGCAAGTCCTAATAGGGCTTTTCAAAATTAGGATATTTTGATGTTCGTGCCCCCTCAGCTTAGTGGGCGCATATTATTTGCACCTCTCAGATGCACGAGCAAAATTTTTACATAATGACTTACTATGTCACGCGCGGGGGGCAGGTGCTCTGTAACGCGCGCGGGGGGGGCATAACGCACTGGGGTGGACAAACGGAGAAGATCCCAAAATTAATATTCGAAATAAAAAAACTCAAGACTCTATTAATCAAGAATTAGGGCATATATGTTTGGCACTACTTAGATGCACATTATTGACCTTTAATAAATAATAGTTCATAAAATTTAAAGTTCCATGAGTGAGTTCAGAAGTCGTTTTTTGAGTGAGGTAAGTCATTGAAAAAGTCAACTCCAAGAAGTCAGGGTAAGACGAAACAAAAATCTGTAAGACGAAGTAAAAAACATAGCAGGACAAGTCCTGACGTACAATTCAAAGAATTTTCATTGACTAAACAAAAAACTAGACCTAGAACGGACTATGAGTGAATTGTGCAAACCATTTCTGAAAAAATCAGATAAAAAAAACAAAAAAAAAAACAGAAAATTAATGTCAAAATGCCACTAGGGAGAACAAAAAACCACTAGCGAGAAATGTCAATCTGCTTCTCACAAAAAACTAGGCCAATAATGAACAATAAATGGATTGGGAAAACCATTTGGAAAAAAATCCGATCAAAAAACTGAAAAAACAGTAAATATCAAAGTGAAATTGCCGCATGTGCACAAAAAACCACTAGCGTGAAAGCGAATTTTTGTTCAAACACCGAGTTCTCACTCTACTTTAAAATTAGAGCAAAAACATATCACGCCGCAAAACCACTCGCTTTTTCGCTCCATTTCCTGTTTCGGCTTGATCAAAATCATTACTCCAATTTGACTTCAAAAATCATGAAAATGTGTGAACAGATCTTGAAAAAAAGACAGCGCCCCAATACAATTCAAATTCTTTGAAGTGTAAAAAATTAGGAGCGCTATAATAGCCGCCTGGAATTGAGGACGCGGCTATTCATAAAACAAATGCATATCTATGTCTCGACATGCATCGGCTGGACCATATGCAGACGATTTAAAGATCTCCTAAATAAAAGAAACAATGGGAACAGTGTAAATTTTGAGTAGAGCAAAGATCTAAGGGGCATAACTTGAGTCCTAAAAAGTCGAGCTCAAAACTTTGGATCTTAAAGTTTGAAATAAAACCGTCCATTTCAAAGTTTTGGGTTGAGCCAAAATCCACTGTAATAAATTTTGGGCCAATTCAAACTCAAGATGTTCCCCAAAATGAAACAAATACTTTTTTGTTTTTGGTCCCACCATGGCCTCATGGCCTTTTAAAGCCACATTTTGCTCGAGCATGGTCTTTTGATAAGTCCATGTCTAATATAAACCTGGGCTATATTCATATAACAAGCAACAGCTGTATTATATCGCAACTATATACCAGACTCGAAATGTCTGACACGGATATCTGAACTTTTACTTCAATATATTATACATTTTTGTTTTGAAAGGTTTCTGTCAGATATAGTCCGCAATATAAAGTTGAAACAGTAGCAAATGTTTCAAAGGTCAAAATTAAAACTTAAAACATGCAGATATCCGCATATTGCTCTTCCTTTATAGCGTCTCATAAAGTATAACTATAGTCTGTACCATAAAGTTGAAATAAGCGAACGTTCGAAAACGCAAAAAACATTAATTGAGAATCAAATTGATCATTTGGATGTCAACGTTTTTTCCATTAAGCTTCTATTCATCAATTTTTCTACATGTTTTAAATTTGAACTTTGACCTTTGAACTCGAGCCTGTGGCTTTTGAAACGTTCGCTTATTTCAACTTTATGGGACACGCTATATAAGTACATTTCAAAAACACTATCCGCAATGGTCATTTACATGCTCAATTGCTCGTTTTTAGATTGTTGATTATTTTGATTTTAAGGGACAGACTATGCATGCCTATAGTTTTTCGAGCGTTCGCATTCGTTTCAACTTAATGAAACTCGCTATATATTAAGATCCATAAATTTGCAACGCAATCGAATGTTTGAAAAGCTCGGGGCATGCAAATGGACAGTGTTTTGCTAGATAAATTTGAATTTTGCTAGAGTTCGAAATTTTAGTTTTTGGCCCCTGAAACTTTCAATATCGTTGCAACTTTATGGACTGACTATACAGAGACAACTAGTTAGTGATGAGCAGCAACTCACTTATTTCATCTGCCCTCGGGTTGTGACTTGAGTCTCCCAAGTTGTAAACCTTCTGTTGAGTGCCACATTGGGTGTCATTTGAGATGCCCTGAGTGAAATCCCAGGCAGAGTTGCGTACGTAGAAGTAGTCCAGGTGTGCTGTCAACTCACACCCCTCTGCTTTCGATGATCGCAACAAAGTTGGAAAATCTGTCATAAACAATAATGATTCCCGCTGTTTTCCGTTATTGACCCCCTATCCCAGTACGCTATGTAAACCCCTTGTTATGACGCAAGTGTCATTATATACTCGGAGCTCAGTGTTAAAGCCAAAAATCATGAAAAACAGTAAATTCATGGAATAAAAATCTTATTAGCAATTGCAACCATTCGTTTGCCAGTTCATAGCTTTCAGTTGACAGGACTATAATTCTTTTGAAAGTATTTCTGAAGTTCTGACAAGATCTGACAAGATAACCATTTCAAAACGACTTTGGTTACTATAGTAACTGATCTGGAAAAATTTCTCACCAATGGTGGCGTAGAATGGTGCGATTGAGTATACCCCTGGCTCAGCTGTCTGGTTATCAGAAATTTTGATTTCGAATCCACATATGAAGTAGTCTAGACTTGCGCTATTAGACTTTTCGAATGTCCGAGATCCTACTGTACTGCAGTTTCCAGCTGTGCTAGTTGGTCCCATACAATCTCCGATGCTAGCGTTGTTGATGTCTCTAAAAAGATTTAAATTTCAACGTATCTCAACTAAAATAAGGTACGTCTTTGAGGAATGGGAACAATGGAGCAAATTTTTTGGTTTCCAAGTGCAAACAAACTGATGTGTCTATTTTCAATCACAATAGTTTGCATAGAGCCTAATAAGT